>NC_051154.1:238113776-238333775 GCF_013339745.2 Dermacentor silvarum | reverse complement strand
AATCCAAAAGCATGGATGATAGCTGATTTCGGGATGTATCTTCTAAACATACATTATTTTCAGCAAGTATGTTCAGATAATAAGACACATTGTATGATAAGGACTGTTTGCGATATAAGGTGCGGCAAAACGGTAGACGCCAAGGCAAGTGATGTCTAACATTGTACGCTGGTGTATGATGATGGAGGTTCAACGCTGTTAGTAAAGGTTCGTTATTTGTTACAATTGCATTTTTGTACATACACAATAATTTGAATGGATACAAAGCATGAATCCTGAGAATACCATACTGTTTAAAGTACGGGTGAATATGAGAATTCCATGGTAGATTTGCAGTTAGCCTGATTGCCTGTTTTTGGGCAACTACTAGCTTCTGTGTATTTTGTTTTGTTGTTGTACCCCAGACAGTTAAGCAATAACTCATAATAGGAAGTAAATACGCGTTATAGGTGAGAACCTTTACCTTCATTGGCAGAGTGTATCTATGCCGGCACAGAACACCATTTATAAGGTTCATTTTTCTTTGCACATTATCTATATGTACGTCCCAGCTTAGAGTTTCGGTGAACACCACACCAAGGCATTTGACGGCTGGCACGATTTCGATCTTACGGCTGCCTAACATGAGGTCGAAATTTGTTTGGATAGTTTTATTCTTTGGACGGAATATTATAGCATTGCTTTTCTTGGCATTTACTTTTAAACAATTATTTTCAGACCATACGCATAAGTATTCAAGAAACTGATTTCCTTGCATCGATAAGTCACGTTCATCTTTAGCAGCTAGTAGCATCGTGAGATCGTCGGCGTAAGCTATTAAAGTGACAGGCAAGGGTGCAAAAAATATGTCATTCATATAGATATTGAACAATAAAGGGCCTAAAATACTACCCTGTGGGACTCCAGACAAAATACGTTGTAAGCTGGATGACCTGTGATTAATAACTACCATTTGCATACGGTGTTTCAGATAGGATTCTATTAACAGGGACAGGCATACTCCTCTAATTCCATAATGGCTTAGCTTATGTAGTAACAGACTATGATTGATTACATCAAATGCTTTCGAGAAATCGATATAAATTCCAAGCAGAATTTGTCTTTCTTCAAAAGCGTTTATTATTAGCTCTTTTTGCTTAATTAATGCAATTTCTGTTGACCTCTTTTGCCTGAAACCATACTGGCAGTCGGACAGCACGGAGTGTTTTACTAAGAATTTATTTAATCTAACATATATAATTTTCTCTAAACCCTTGGATAGTACAGGAAGAACCGAAATCTGTCTATAATTGGCTAAGTTTGTTGTATCGGTACTCTTGTGGATAGCAACAACCTTGGCAATTTGCATTTGTTTAGGAAAAATTCTGGAAGAAAGGGTTAGGTTGTAGATACTTGCCAATACTGGCGCTAGTATGTTAATCACAAACTTGAAAGGTTTGATTTGAAAACTGTATTTGTCCTCTGCTTTACTAGTTTTCAGGTTTGTGAAAACGGTTATTATTTCCTGTTCTGTTACTGGTTGCAAGAACAAAGATGCTGAAACACTTGGTGTATGATAATCATATTCTCGGTACACTACTTAACCTTTTGGGCAAGCATATAAAACCACATATTACAAGGTAGTTCGTCCTTGTTGGTGCCAGTCGAGCTGATGTTGTTGCGTAAAAAATACAACGAAGGTGGAGACAGGCGGGCACGAGCGAACACTGTATAGAAGGCCAAAATGTGTGCCTTGTGTTGCGGGATTATAAATTCAATACTATATTTAAACACCCATGGCATTCTGTCACCACATTTGAAAATTGCAAGAACATAAGGAACAGCATTTAGAGTTTTCATTTGATTGCACAGAGTTTATTATTTTTTCTATGCAGAACAAAGTGAACCAAGTTCTTAATCTACAAGTCTTGATAGAACAAAGTGCAGATGTTTTCAAAATGAAGTACAATATCGTTTTGCATGAGAAAAAAAAATAATCACAATAGACACGGAGCAGTCATATACCTTAAACAACGGGACTAAAATATAACAGCTAAGAACAAAAAGTATACATGCGCAACATGTCTGCTACAATCCAGTACATACAATATCCAAAGAAACTACTAGGCCAACCGTGGCTGCCACACGAAATAATAATTTGCATAGACGAAAACACACAAACAGGTCTTGCGTTTACCGTAACGTCAAGGTTTCTCCACTCCCTGCAGGTCGCATTGTAGCACTGTCGTCTGTTCGCTGAACATCAAAGTTGGGCCTCAAATTAGGGCCACGTAGCGTCCACCTCCGCAACGAATAAAGATTTCTTAAAGCGATTACCACAGTACACGAGATCCACATAATTTTTTCCCAGGATGAGTGCTTGTCTTTAAGAGGGGAGGGGGGGGGGGGGTGGAATAATTTTTTGGGAGATGTCGGGATGCTCCTGGGGAGGTGTTAGGGGTGTGTGTATTAATCCCTGTGTCCCACTGGCGGCCATTGCCGCTGCCCTTTTGTTAAACCCTGCTGCATTGTTCCTCCTGTCCATGCAGCCCAACTGGCTTTCCACGGAGCCCAGCTTTTTGGAACAAACTCTTTATTCCACTCCTTTCTTGCACACACTCACGAAGCAACACATAAAGACAGCAACTGCAGGAGATGGTTTACCGTGTGTTCCAGCTAACATTAGCCAAGCTGTCGAACGAAAAAAAAGATTGAAAAAACACGGTGCAAGATACAATTATAAGACCTACAGTGTTCAGTCCTCAGAGGTCTGACGACTGAACGCCATAAGTATTAATAATGTCGCATGTGAAACCAGTAAGATTACTCACCCAAGTACATCATTCGCCAATTCAACATAGAATGGTTCAGGGTGGAAGAACACACACAGAAAGGTGTTGGTTTGATATGCAGGGATGTGAGGTCCCTAGAATCTGGTTATAAATTATGGGGTATACACGAAACATTTAAAGTCAGCCATTAATATTCATAAGAATCTTCCTTACCAATCTGACGCATTTGTATGCAACCATCAAAATTGTTTCAGGGACCCTTTCCTAAAGTAGATGCCTACTGTCCAGAAAATGTTCCGTGACAATGGTGTCGATGGAAAGACCATGTCACAAAATGTCAGAATGATAGAAGCAAGCATGATTTAATCTCTTAAACAAGGAATCATATCTTGAAATTGGCACAGAAAGACAGAGATTACCTTGGTTGACTAACCCCCGTATTCACAAATGCATCTTAACATGAAGCTCATGCTTCACTTAATTTAAAGAACGCTTGGAGTGAACATGCCCAAGACGCTCATTGCGTTTGCTTCAGCACATTCACGACGGGTGTCATTTAGATCAAGTAAAGCTGGGGCTCCAAGATAAGTTGCATTTTCTGAATACAGGGGTTACTGTGGTCAAACATAATAGTGAAACAGGTTTATGTGCCACCCGCCGGGGTGGCTCAGTCAGCTAAGGCGTTGACCGAGCCATCCCGGCAGGTGGCACAGTCAACTCCACGCATAACCACACTTCTACATGAATACTGCTAGAAAACTTGAAGTGTCTCAGTGATGTGCAATTTACTGACAGTCGAGACTGTTAACCATGTTTGACGGAAATGTTATTGGGAAAAAATGTTTTGAACATTACTCCATTTCTGCCTACCCTCTGCGCTGGGCTCGACAGTTAAACGTCTGAGTTGTGGAAGGAAGCCAACTCTACGTTTTAAGCGGTGTTCTGCAGGAGGACTTCCCCACGTGAATGCGGTGCAAGGTGGGGCAGCATAGTGACGCCTGCTGTAGGGTTGGCGAGGTTACCGAGGGCGTTTTCTCATTTCTAACTCACTGTCGCTGTGGTTTTTTTTTTTTTTTTTTTTTTTTTTTGACATCAGGAAAGTCAGCTTCCGCATTATAGTTGTGGATGCGTCGCGTACTTGCTACTACTGTATGTCGCCGCTGCAGACGTGCGCACAAAGGGAGGAAGAAAATAACAGTGCAGTTGTCAGGTCATTACTAGTTCAAAGAATGCACAGAACTACAAGAAATAAACGAAGAGTGGGAGAGATAAAACAAACACCAAAGAAAACACCACGTTGATGAAAATTAAATTTCCTCTGGGGCTGTAATTGCCTGTATCAGTCAAAAGAACAGTTGCACTTCCAGAGTAGCAGCAGATAAGCGGGTAACGTGGTACTCTGGAAGGATTAACTTTGTGTGAAACTTGCGTCACGTTGATGTTAGGGGTATGCATTACAGATCTCATGATTGCTATTATGGGGATTTTGATCACTCGCGAACTCTCAGGTAGTCGAGTGATAGAAGACTGGCCGTGTTTTCATTGCATTAAAAAAAAGCCGCATTATAGAATGCAAAACCCGGGCTACCGCAGCATTGGGAATCAAGCAGCCGGATGCGCCAACCAAACGCTGAGCTACTCCTGCGCTTCGCAGTTTGTGCGAAGTTAGTAGCTCGCGTGGCTCAGACCACTGGGAGGGCGGTGGCCACTGTGTGAGAGGCAACAGCCAGCAGTGCTCACGCGAGCAGTCATCCTCGGCGTTTCTCTTAAAAAGAAAAAGAAGTAAGAAAGATAGAGAGACGGCCGCACCGGATACGCTCCGGACCAGCCATTATTGACGTCCGACCCCCCGCAAGGGGAACAAAAATCCCAGTATATCTCGTTCACGCTCACGGATGAAGAGCAGTTTCTTTGTCTATTTGCTTGTTTCACAACAATGGCTCATTCCCACACGGGTGATTAAAATATTATAGTGGGGGTGAGAGAAAGAAAATATAAAAGTGAGAAGAAAGCTACGTATTTTGGGATAAAATAATTTAAAATCAAGAATTCAAATAAAATAATGAATAGGTAATTTTGGAAATTTAGTAAGGTAATCATTTTGTGTCCCGAATAAAATTATAAATTTTAGTTATAGCCCCAAGTTGGTGAAATGCAACTTCTAAAAATTTTCTTTCGCTTGAAAATTGGCAGCATGATATAAAAAAAAATGTATGCTCAATACATTTAGGTACATTCCAAAAATAGCACGGAGTGTCCAAAGCCAGATCAGACCTGTGTAAGTAAAAATACGGAATACGGCATCGTAGCTCTGCAAAATAAACTTCAAATTATGTTGAGGTACGCCATTTATTATTCCGAAGAAAACACAGATGACGGAATTTAGGGGGCGATGTGAGAGCGGATTTTGCCAAGTCTTGATATATGGCGAAATTTCTGTGCCTGGCGGCGGTTACATGAGCCGAAGTCGGCAGAACAGATGTAACGGGACCATCGAGGAATGCTCGGCCGCGTGCATCGGCCATTTATTCAAGTACTCGCTCGCAAATTCATACACGTCGGAAAGCGGGAGAGAAGCAAAACTTCTCTCTCCGTCTGTCTGTTTGGGCTTCCTTCCTAGCTGATGCAGTGTTAACTGGCCCATGCAGCTGCCGAATCTATTCGCAAAAAGTGGTAGTACATAGCAGTGGAGCACCGACCGGGGGGGGGGGGGGGGGGGGTTCGAGGGTTCTAACCCCCCCCCCCCCTGAGGCCGAGTTAGTCCCCCCCCCCCCCCCCCCACACACACACACACTACGCGTCCAGCCCCACCAGTCCAACGGTGTACCTTCATTGCCCTGTTAGCATTGTCATTACAATTGAGGAGGTGGCTTGAGGTCCAATTTTCCTTATTAACAAAAACACTCTAGCATTGTCTTGTATTTATTCATTGACATTGAATTACTTTGAGTAAAACGCTGAAGAAATAAACATCGTCATCGTCCTTGGTGTCATTGTTATTATAATCATTAGGCATTTTATTTGCTGTTTGATTCCTCTGGCTAAAGCAAGGAAATTGCATATTATGCAAAGTGCTTGCTCCCCCCCCCCCCCGGCAGAAATCCTGGGTGTGCTACTGGTACTAGTGGTAGTACGTTTATGTTGTACACTGATTATTCAAGATGTGCTGGTGTTCTCTTTGGCAGCTTAACCTACTTTGTGCCTATAACTTTGAACTTGCTTCACTGGTTCTTTACCTTTTCGTGTTATTCTTTTCATTATGCTCTTCCCGTTTGAGTACCCCCCCCCCCCCTCCGCTTTAATCGCAGAGGCCGTGCCGTCTCGATTAATTAGACTCGCGAAAAGGGGAAGCACAGCTTGCGTCGCGCGCGTCCACGGCGACGACATAGCGGTCCCGGTTGGGTGTTTCGCCGACGTTTTGTCTCGCGTCACCTCGCGGCGCCGGTTTCCCACCGGCAGCGTGCGCATCTGGACGCCGGGGCGCCCGCAGTCGAACAACACCACTTCATTACACCGGCCGGGGATATGGAGAGGGTCCGAGCCCGGCGCACAGGTGCAGGGGGCCGTGCCATATGTCCGCGGAGCGCGCGCGCCCCATTTGGTCCTGTTGCCTCTGCGCGGTGCCGGCTTTCATTGATCAGGGGGCTTCGCGGCCGGTATAGGCAGTTCTCACGCTCCCGGGTTTATTTTTGTCTGCTGCCGGGGCTGCCCTCGATCCTTCGGCCGCGCGCGCGCGCGGGGCTGGTTGCGCCGGGAACGTAAGCTGAAAGGGGGGGGGCGTGGAAAATGTTGCATAAAGCCAGCGCTAACTAACCGTGTGTTGAAATCGCGCTCTCGAGTGCGCGGTGGATCCCTTTCCACTGGGTACCGGGACCGGCGGCGTAGTTTGGGGGGGAGGCGGGGGGACGCCGCATAGCGCGTGGACTCCGGGATTAGTGGGCGGTGCGGTTTCGAGAGTCTGCCAAATCTGTCGCCGAAGTTGTTGAACTGTGGGTGCCGCGCGGCAGCGTTTGCATTACGCGACGTTTGTCCCATTACGAAGACGGCGGCGCGAGGCACGCGCGCCGAGCTTTTTGGGCATATGGCGGGCGCTGTGCAGATGGCCGTGTTTGGTTACCGCAGCGGTGGAGCTCCGACGAGGTTGTGGTCGCGCCTTTTTAATCCTGCTGGCCGTAGCGGACACCTTTCCCACGCGGGAAACTTGTAAGACCCGGCCGCGTGTGTTCTGTATACTCGATCACACCGGGGAACGCCGGTCGGTCGTAATGGATCTGCGAACTCCGCTATACGGTATATACAGTCTTGGCTCTATTCTGGGCACAACATCGCGATGCACTTTTCGATGTAGATTACTTTCTTGTGCTATAGTAACGCCGTGATCGAAATGGCAACTTCTTGAGTAAATTTACTGGTATGTTTAACCCCCTTTTTGCAACAGTGTGTTTGTTTCGTTCATGTTCTAATATCTCACTGTATTTCGAAGTGAACGACGCAGTATGCGACGTAAAAAGCTGAGCATGCGCTTAGACAAAGCTCCCTTTCGAGGGCGAGCAACTCTTAGCTCGATGACCGGTGCTCTGGGATGTGCGTGAAGGTGGAATTATGTAAGGTGGTTAATTGAGCGAGCTGTAAAAGAATTTGTAATAAAGGAAGAGCGTGGCAATGCAGCGACGAAAAACAAGAGTTGTCAAGCCGGTTTTTCTTTTTTGTAGACACGGTCTTTAGAGACATCAGATCGATCCTACTAGTTCCGTGGGATCTGGGTATCTGGCCACTTTCGTCTCGTCAAATTAGACGATTTGAGGCCTTCTACTGCACATAGGACACCGTCAAAAGGCGTCCAAATGAAGCTTGGAGCGAAAAAGATGCACCAAGTTAGCGTACAGCTATTTACGGAGCAGTAATAATGCGTAATTAGCGCAAGGAGGCCGAAATGAAACCCGCATGCGCTCGTTCATACTGCGCGCGCCTAAAACCGGAAATGTGGCTTTACTCAACGTAACATGTGGGCCTATCCCGAAGGTAGTGCAGTCTAAACCGCATGGTGCACTGATGCGCTCAAGAAGACCTTGTCTTTCTTCGATGTCAGCCGCTGTTGACACGCCTTTTTATCGTTAAGAATGAACTACATGGTATTTTAACAGAGCCGAACCCTGAAATTGGGAATATTGAACTTTTTTAAATATAAAATGCTGATGTCATACGAATGCGAAGAATGGTTTAATCTATCGCACGCTTGTGTACCGATTCGAGTGCATCGATGATATATGTTTGATGAGGAATACGCCGCCAGGTAGTGGCGGCGTTTTAAGGCGAGAGCCTTTAATGGCTCATACTCGCGGCGTCCGACCGTCCGTCCGTTTCCTGGAACGGTGCCAGCAGTGGCCTCTCCCCCTCACACTCCCTCAGCAATCACGTGATGGCACAGCAGCGGCGTCCGTCCGTCCGTCCGTCCGTGCCCTGGAACGGTGCCATGGCCTGGAGAAGCGGGGGCAGTCAGGTTGTCGACTGGGCTCTTTGTAGTCTGTGTGTACTTGGCCCCAAACCTCGGACAAGAAGCAGCCATTGCCTTTGTGAATCGCATCCTACCAACAAGCGTCAGGCATCGGCCGATGGTCGTTGTCGGGGATTTCAACCAAAACGCTAGGAACAGACATGCATTTGTCAGTGGTCTACAAAGTTCACTATCGTTACAGTTGGTCACACCGACGACAAAAAAAAAAAAAAGACATGGCATAGTCAGTCGAATGGCCACAGGCTTTCGCCGAACACACTTTGGAATTTACAGTGTCCTTCAATTTTTCAAGTTGCGGTTTGACAAATAATTAGTACGCCAGTAATTTGACGTGTTGCAGAGCATGACGAAGGTGATGTTTCATGAACCCAATAGGTCCTGATGAAATTGCCTTATTATTATTATTATTATTATTATTATTATTATTATTATTATTATTATTATTATTATTATTAAGTTTGATATGGAAACTTAAGTATTCTTGGGCATTGCGTCACAATGTCCGAGATAATTCAGTCGGGATGTGGCAGCACGACGGTGCGCGAAGTTATAGTCTGTGATTATCATCACTGGGATTCACGTGCTCGCGCGAATGTTCATTACTGTGCCGGCGTTCTGCACGGCTCGATGTTTTCATCGATTAGTTGTTTTCGCTTTAATCACTGGCCAATAATCTGTGAACACATCGAACGCTGTGTGTGGCGTTTCGTTTGTTTTCTTTAGGCGCGTCGGTCTTAGGTACGCTCGCTTTTTTTTTTTTTTTCAGTTGAGAAGAAACATGAGCCGCACGCAGTTCTCCGCCTGTCTATGTGCGTGTGTCTGTACGTGCAAACTTGATTGTTCACCTGTGTCACGAAGACGTCGCGTTGCCTACAGTCGGCTTTCCCGCACTTTACCGAGGGTCGCGGAAAAGCCGACCCGAGAGCTGTCGTTCTGAGGCCAACCGTCATGGACCCCCAGTCAGGTTCCCCACTGACGGTCTTTCGCCAAGAAGAGTTGTAATTAGCGGTGTTGTACAGTTGTTGAGTTTAACTGTAGTCTTCACGGAATTGGGCCAGCTTCTGTGCACCGCGTAGCTCCCGCTGTTTCCGAAACTCGATACGGTGTGACGGGAGGTGGCCAAAGCATTATTATTGCGGGTGCTTTATGGTCACTACAAAGAGATAAGCGAGCAGTATTTCCTGCTGTCTCCCTTTCTATTTGTGACTTAGCGGAACAAGGCGGTGGTGAGGTCATTGTGTTGCAGTGCGTCTGATGAACTTTCGTGAGTCTATCTTCGAACTTAAGACTGCAACGCCGCATTTTACTCTCGTATTCTTAAATTTTATTTATTTATTTTGAGGAAAACCCAAATGGTGGACGTTTAAGATTCGCATAGTCTATTGTTATCTACGGGAGGGGGCGCAAATCAGACGACGTCGCAATACGTGTCTTTCCAAATAAGTAGAGGTTGCGAATTACGGAACACTATATATATATATATATATATATATATATATATATATATATATATATCGATGTATGGTAGAAAAAAACCTTACATCAATGTTTTCCTTTTAGTGGATGAAATCCTATACTGTTTTCTTCTCGTGTGACTGCGATACGTGTTTCTTTCCTTTCATCTTCTTCTTTCTTTTCCTTTTTTTTTTTTCCCTTTTGTCTTGACAAGTTGTTTCTGCAATCAAAAAGCTGCACGTGCAGACGTATTTGTTTTTTCGAGGCTCGCTCCAAAGCGCTCTATAACCGGAAGCTCGCTGTTGCGGTGAGCCTGTCTTTCAGCGGTTAGAAAACGGAGTGCTCGAGCTAAAACATTGGCCGGATTTGTTGACTTGTCTGCTCCGCTGCCTGTTTATTTAAGCGTCTCGTCTTCTTTTTCACTAGTGTGTGCTAGTATAAAGTAACGCGGATGCAGTTGTCCTAAAGCGGCGCTTTTTCTTGTGCTCCTTTAGGCACAGCCTGGGTGTCATTTCCATCAAGGAAAACCTCGAGATATGCGACAGAGTGACCGCTTCATCATTCTGCAGGTACGTTGTGCAGTGCGTGCGTGCGTGCGTGCGTGCCCGAAACCACTTCGCGCGTGAAGAGAGGCTGCCGAGAGCGGCATTAACATGGTAATTTTGTAACGGTTGATGACCGTTGTGCTTTGATCTCTGCTGTGTGCCAACTGTTGCAGGAGGAGGCTCCCTGTCATCATGGTGCGAAACCAGATGGCGCAGCGCGTCAAGATGGCTACGCAGTTCGTCGAGCAAGGGCGTATCCTTTACACCTGACTCATACCTGCCTTTTGTGCCGGCGTGGCGCGAGCGGTAGCGGGATGAGGAGGCAGCGATGGCGCTCTTACGTGGCGAGAGGAGGGTGGTAACGGCACTCTAGAGGAGCTGTTCTGAAATTGGCGCAAACACTACGTTGAACTTCGACACGGAACTCGTGATTAAACGGACGCGAATTGATCGACACTGAATTCTGGAGAAAAATAGTTTCTTCTTCATCTTTTATGATTGCCCTTGCATTTATTTGGCCGAAAAGCGTCGATCAATGGCGGACGAAACGAAAGGTGAAGTTTCCTTTCTTTGAATTTCGCTCCCTAACCGCAGCGCCGGCACGTGTTAGTATGGGTGAACGCCAACCTGTTAGCAAACTCCGATGTTACGAATATCTCTCCTTTCGTTAAAGGAACACTTAAGAGGAATCTTAAGCTAAGCTTAATAGGCACGCCTTGGTACAGGCTGCCTATCCGCGAGAGCGAGCCGAAAACGGCGATTCATTGAGTTCGCTTGGCGTTCATCTCATGTTGCGGTGCCATGCACTGTTAGCACATGTGGCACGAACAGCAACAGCAGCAGAGTAGACGGGTGTATGTTTGTGCTTCGTCGTCTAAGTAACCCCTGCTGCTGTTGTATACAGTGAAGGCCAGCTGAATCCTTTTTGGTGATGTTGCTTTTTCGGAGCTTCCCTTGACGACGTGCCAGATGTTCGCATCGGACCTGACGTGGTCACTGATCCTGCGTTCCTGGTGTCCAGGCAGCTGGAGGACTTCGTCACATGGACCGATTCGTCGGCCATCAAGAAGCACGTTGCTGAGTACAACGACATGGTGTGTATACCTCTGAACGCAAACTATGCCGCGCCCGGCCGTCCCGCTATCACCGACGCAGGCAGCTCAGCGGGACGGATGATAAGAAATGAATGGGATCGGAGTAAAGGAATCTCTACGTAATACGGCCTCGTATTAGTAGGGATTAATTTACTTCGATCCCATTAATGTCTTATCATCCGTCCCGCTGAGCGGCCAATTTTGGCGATAGCGGGGACGCAGCTTCGAGCGAGCAAATGAAGAAGAAAAAAAAAATCCTTACATAATACCGACCCTAGTGTGGCCGTTCTTAAATATCGTGCGAAGCGAGAATCCACCACTTCCCAAGCCAGTTGCGGGTTCGTTATTCGCGTCGTGTTTTCGAACTTTTCACCGTGACACCATTCACGATTGCCGGGGAGACTTCGCCGTCGATAGGACGATACACGTCCGCCACCGTCGTTGGAGGCGATATATTGGCAACCACTGGAGGAGTCACGTTGCGGTATTCGTTCTCACAAACGCTAAAGTTGTAGATCGATCGACAGCAGGCATCGTGACCCGTATACTATTTTTTACAAAAGGTGTACATGGACCAGACGGAAAACCGGTTTCCCCCCAAGTGCCGTTTCAGAAACCGTTCGTCTTTTGAACCGTTCGCTGCGGCCCCGCCATCGCGTACAGGTGCTGTGCGCTTGCAAGCTCCGCAATCATGGGGTAGAAAAGTGCCCGCGTCCGAGCCAACCCTTTCAGTGACCGAGGGGCAAATGGAGGCCCAGCCGCACCAACAAGTGGACGCTGTGGTTGGCGACACTTTCGTGAGATGATGACCCATGGCACAGGCGGGTTCGCTGCGAAGTGGTGCGGCTGGTCTAGCGCGCATGCGCTCCCCTCTTGCGGGCATCGATCTGTCTCACTATCAGACATACTAACTTTTCTCTCTTTATTTTTTCTTCCCTCTACTTTTTTCATTTACCCCGTCCCGATGCCTTCCTCCAGAGCTGCCGCCGTGCTGCCATTGTCGGGATTGCGTTGCATAAGGCCTTGGAGGCACGAAAGAAATATCGCCAAAATAACCCTATGGATTATTCCGCAGCCGGTGTCGGCGGTGCGTGATTGCACTCCGGATGGAGAGACGGAGCGGTCCAGCCGAGCATCATCGGCTGGCCACGGCCACGTGGTCTTGCAGCGATGCTTGGTCGAAACGCGTTACCCACATTTCCGTCGAAACCGTACCATTTGTCCGCGCGATATCTTTGCGCGTTTTTCTATGGTCGCCGCTAGTGTGTAACGTCCCTCTTGGCTAAGAGTTTCGCTTCTTCAGACGGCTGGCGCAGCTTTATTATTATTATTATTATTATTATTATTATTATTATTATTATTATTATTATTATTATTGTTGTTGTTGTTGTTGTTGTTGTTGTTGTTGTTGTTGTTGTTGTTGTTGTTGTTGTTGTTGTTGTTGTTGTTGTTGTTGTTGTTAGCACATCCGGGTTACTCTTTAGCCAAACATTAAAAATATGCAAATGCCACGTAGGTGGACAAAACCAACGTAATGTTGTTTGCCGTCGCTTGGAGATACTCAGATTATTTCTTTGCATTCAGCCTAATTGCATAATTAGTCTTCATTAATCAACTTCTCAAATATTATAATTCGATGAAAGGTGTCAATGAGAAAATTGTCGAGCATCTTGAAAAAACCCCCGATACAGCTTTCTGTAGCTCAATACGTGCTATATAAGAGTGCTTTCCGAGCGTGGAAGAAGCCCGCGAATACACGCAAGATTGCCGCGCGACTGTTGCACAAGCGCTTGTTTACGTAGGTTTAAGTGCACATTAAAGATTAACCTCAGGTGACCAAAATCAATGCGGAGTACCTCACCAAGGCGTGTCCCATAATCAGATCGTGGGTTTGTCGCGTAAAACCCCAGAATTTATTGTTTATATCGATTTTTTTTAATATACTGTGACGCGGCCCGTGGATGCATTCAGTGCATCTTGAGGTACTCAGGCATTATGTGCACCGACTGAAGAAGCGAGACCTCAGTATGTTTTCTTTCCTTTCGTCCCCTGGCACCGTTTACCCTGCGTTGAGTAGCAAACCGGACGTGCCTTTGGTTGGCTTTCGTGTCTTTCCTTCACTTCTCTCTCTCCTTGTGTGTAGTATTTTCCGTATCGGTGCGTCCGCTACTCATATTGAGGAGGGCATTGTCCTCGAGCTAATCTACTTTGTCTTACTTTTCAGAGGGACGACTACGACCTCCTTTAGCGACCGGCTGAGCCTGCATGGTTCCACTGTAAATAGGCGAACGAAGACAAAGCCCTCATTGTCAATAAAGGCAGCAAGTTTTGCTGGTTATGTGCTCATAGCGGTACCGTAGTCCCTCAATACCTTGGTGGTACTAGCGGTACCAGCGCAACAACCTGCTCTTACCTCTTGTATCTGGAGCGCCAGCGTCTGTGAACATATGCACAAGCCTCTGTGCGCCTTCGAGGCGTCCTCGCATCGACAAAACCTGACTTGCGCCAAGCATTGCACATTTATAGGAAATCATAATAAATAAAAAAAAAGGTCTGCTACCAGGGGCTGGTATTTTGTAGCGATGCCTTATGCCTTATTCTATTTAATCTTATCATCCACCGCTCACGGCCAGCTGATTCCGTTGATAACGTGAGCGGACCGTTGCTCTGACCACTGACCAAGCGCGAAAAGGCATTAGCATCCGGAAAGGCATCGCTACAAAATACCGGCCCAGCAGTCTCAAGTCACTGTAGTGTGTGATCAATATACAGGGTTTTTTTAGACGGTCCAAATTTTTTTTAATCGCCTGTATCAGATAGCACAATTCTAATCCGTGATATAAATTACTCGATGAGGCGGCCATTTTTCGAGAAATCGAAATTCCCAATTAAATAATTAACATAATTACCCTAACTTTTCATGATCTTACGGCATATATATATATATATATATATATATATATATATAATTTAAATCTGCGAATTATAGCTCAGATTATAGTGTGTCCACTTGGAACGAATTCTCTGAATTGCACCAGTTTCGATGTAATTTTGAGCGTGTCCGGCGAAATGCATTGGCGTTCTAGTTACTTTTGTGTTTCAGTGCATTAAACATCGTTTTCTTTAAAGAAGTAATTGGAACTCCAATGCATTTAGTCGGACACGTTGAAATTTATTATCTCGAAACTGGTGCAGTGCTGAGAATTCGTTCCGAGTGGATACACCTTGCGAACTCGCCGGCTATAATTGGCACATTTAACCATGTGTTGGAAAGTAATCAGTTACAAAATTAATTAGCGTAGTTCTGTTCATTATTTAACGAACCATTTGATTACTCGTAGAACTAATTGTCGCCTTGTGGAGTAATGTAGATCAAGGGTTCGAATTGTGCCATCTGCCACAGGCAATTTTTTAAAATGCTGGACCTTATTAAAAAAAAAAGTATACACCCGGTATACGCTTGCGATGCGGCCCAAATGAGCGTATGGCGTTCTGCTACACAATGTCGCGGGTTCGACTCCCGGTCTTCGGCGGCCGCATTTCGATGGGGGTGAAATGCGATAACGGTCGTGTGCGCAGGTATAGGTGCACGCTGAAGAACTCCGGGTGGTCAGAAAGTCTGCAGCTGCGAGAACACTGACCACCTATTGTGCCACTGTCCTCGAATCGACATACAAAGACAACGAACGTCCAAGCGCATTGAAGCGACTAGACGATCGTCCACTGAACTACAGACACTACTGGAATACTGCCCCCACCGATTATCGCCCCCCCCCCCCCCCCAAGGCAGTGAAATCACTTTTGTGCTTTTTGAAAGCGACCGTCTTGGGCCAACGCCTTTGACTGTGTTGTGAATGTGCGCACGTGCGCACATTCACCGCATTCCTCTCTCTCTCTCCCATCTTTATATTCATTCCCCTTTTCTCTTCCCCCAGCTTAGGGTAGTCAACCAGATGGTTTTCTGCTTAACATCCCTGCCTTTAATTTTTCCTTTCTCTGTAATAACCACCACGATGCGGCGGTCGGGCATGGCCCGACTGTCCCAATGTGGGAGCGGCCCGCAGCGCGCAGAGTCGCGTACCTCAGGACTTTCATTAACTTTTTGCATCCATCCATCCATCTCTCTCTCTGTAAACTCCATGATCAATCAGATGGGCGTCGGGAGGAACTATAGTGAGCGCTTGGTATATATATATATATATATATATATATATCCAAGTATGTTCGTGTGCAGAATTAGCTGATTTTCATCAGACACAAAGTTTCGATTCTTGTGAAGCCGACATATCCTTGTGTGTAGTACAACGCCAAGGGATATAATTGTCTCATGTGGAGTAGTTTACCTCCAGTATTTTGCTTATGGGTGCCTGAAGCGCCACAATGCGATGTGGGCGACATGCGGCCGCGCTGCGTGTTAGTGCCGCTTCGGGCAAGGTTACTTTTCTGGAGTGCACACTGTGGTTTTGGCACGTTGAACTACATAATGTTTTCGACGCGTGGTGAAATCTGCCTTTCTTGAAGCTTTCAAGGGGTATCTTTCGATCTCGAAGGGGTTGCATGACTTTAGAGGTTAAATGTACCGTGCACTAATTAGCTAGAATATACTGCTGAACGAGTTCATTGGACAGTAATACCATATTTCCAGTGCAAAATACGGGACAAACTGACGTGACAGATAATATAGCGCTCTGTGTCGTCTGCTACATCTGCTTGCGCCCTCATTTCAGCGCAAAATAGCACTGTACTACTTCCATTTCGCTCATTTCAGTGCACACTGTGCAAAGTCGAAAAAGATGTAGCGCAGAGTTGAACGATAATGCTCGAGTATGGGCAGATCATGGAGGTAATCAGCAAAGGAAATTAAGGATGCTTCTGTACGGTTACGTCCCGGCTTTAGAACGCGTGCACGATATTTAAAGCGACTAGAAATGGCGACGAATTGCTTCCTATATCCATCGGTGCTCTCAGTGTTGGCGGTGGCCTTGAGAGCGCTTTGTATTGCGAAAGCGTCCGCACTTTCTCTGCTGTTTAGTCACACCCTCACGAAAGAAGGTATATTCAACTGAAGCGCGCGAGTCCCAAACCTTAATTCATGTGTCTTTGATTTACACTATACGAGCGACCGTGCTGCGCGTGGCACGCTTAATTAATGCGCCATTTTTGGGGGGAGCATAATTTCGTGTGAATCGTTTTCGCGTTCTCTCTCTTGTTCCCACTGTTCTGCCCGCTGAACTCTCATATGTCAGTGCGACTTTTGTACGCCGAGTTTTCGCTGCAGTCGTCCATGGCGGGGAAAAGTAGAGTCTGGCGGGGAAAAAAAAAAAGAAAGCAAAAAGGAAAATGATGTAAAGGTCTCCGCTCTCGCTTCACCGGCATCATGTGCACCGGCTCTGCGCTCGCTGACAGTCACCTGAAGAAAGGGTGGGCTTTAACCTCGCTGTCAACAAAGGGCGGCGACCGTAGCTCCGCGTACAGGAAAGAGCTGGCAGGCTGCGTCAATGCGAGCGCTGGCCCCTACACTTTTGCGACAGGCGGTACACTTATACGTATACTGCTTGCGTCTCCCGAAACAAAGAATGGTTTCGATGACATGAGCTAAACACCGCCAAGCGCATTTCTCTTCGTTATTAAACAGTGCTATGCGAGGGACAGGACACAGACTCTGCTATTGCGATATGTTTTACCGTGAATGACAAGGCAGCGAACTTAAATGCCACAAGGAGACAAGAAATTTTCTGGCACGTTTTGAAGTTGAATGCCGTTGACGTGGCAACACTGTGCGCAACAGTGTTACCAGCCCCTAATTTCCATACATGCATGTAGGGTTCCTTTCGACGAAGTTTCTCATTTCTAATTCAATAAAAGGTAAAATAGTGGCTTTTTAGAACGTGACCCAGCGCACTTACTCTGCTGTATACCAGTCTCGCTATATACATAACTGCCACGACGCCACAGTTAAGTCGGAATTACGTCTGTATTCATTACGAACTCCGCTTTCCTTAATAACAATGTGCCGTTATGCCTGTCATAGCGGCGTCATATATTCACCATTTCACTTCACATTTTCAATTTAGAACTAGGGCGCCGGCGTAGTTTATATATAGTTAGATGTGCGACCCATATTGGAAAACGCCCGTTACACGCCAGATGCATAAGTTGCATGGTGATATATTTATTATCACCGGATGCAAGGATGGCGCAGTGTGATAAGCATATGTGACGATGTTTCATTCGCCTCTAGGGTAAATGTGAGCCTTTTGAACGTATTAATAGATGATATGCCGAGACAGCGACCCGTTAAAAAAACTAAATAAAAAAAAAAAAAACTTCTGAAAGTGACGTTATTGGAGCGAGTCGGCAAGTGGAGCTTCCACTGTTGATCATGGTGCCAATAAAAACTGATATAAGCCAACATTCTTCGTGAGAAACTATTTTGACTGGTATAACAGATAAAGAAAGCTGAACGTCTATGTGCTGGTAGGCCATGAAAAAAAAAAATAAAGCATTGTCCAACAAATTTAGACATACAACCATCAGAATGTCCCGCTGTTTGCATTTCGTATGATTATATATACTCACAAATATCGAATGCTAGTTACAATGAGCAACGCAAACATTGCTCATACGTCACGACAGATCATACGAATTTTACGCATTTTACATATACAAAATTTGCACCTTGTCCAGAGCGGAAGAACGTCATAGCCACTGAGCCATCGCAAGGGTTGCTCTTAGCAATGATTGACAATCTTTCGATTTACGACAATAAAGACACAATACCACTACATACATTGGTATGCCATTGCAAATTAAGTGAGTAGCTGCATGACAAAGCGAGAAACCTCTTGCTAAGGCTAGTTCTCTCTATCTTTCCAGCTAATTTTCGGGTTGCGGGATACCGCTTGCTCATGAGTCATAAGGCTGTCAATCATGTCATACCCATTTCTAAAGATGAAATAAGAATGGGGAAAAAATAGAATTTAAAGTGATATTAATGCGGAGATAACCGCAGCATGCCAGCGTCCTTGCGACAACAAATGCAGTGTTGGATACATTGAACTTCTCAGTGAATACCTCCGTCGAGTGAAGTGTCACTTTCACAGCTCCGTTTCATTTCCTCCATGGTCGGGCCCGGAACAATCCAGCGCTCACCTATCGCTTCCTCCGTAACTGATAAGAAGGGCTTTCAAATGAAATTACGACGCTATACAATGTCCCCCCCCCCCCCCTTTTTTTTTTTTTCATACTAATTCGTGACCGTGTCCAACGGAGAAAAAGTGCGATGAGGTGCGTCAACCAAACGAAGCCATACAGAATGGGAACCGAGCAGCGAGCTGCTTGGGTTTCCGCCCCCTCGTGACAGGCGGCTGTCCCGCGTGTGGGCCCGCGTGGCGCAAGAGAACCCTATACCCTCACCCCTGCCGAGTCGCGCTCGGGTCTGCTGCTGCCTGCTGTCGCCCTCCTGTCTTGCGACACCGAACGCGTGCCGAGGTTCAACTCGTGCGACTTCGACCGGCCGGTGGTCGCTGTCGGACGGGCTGACGTGGCTGGCATGCGCGACTCACTTCCTCGCGGATTCGCGCTCGCACCCTTTTGTGGTCTACTATATACACAGCCAGTTGCCATCCACACAACTGTCAGTTGGCACCACCTGTAACCGTTTCTCCGGTTTCAGTCGTCTCCCTCCTCTTCGCGGAAGCGCTTCCGCATTCTCCTTGCGTAATAGTACTGCAATAGCTAGGTTAAAGGAAATGGAGAGAGAGAGAGAGAGACAAAAAGAAAAGAAAGAACGGTGGATTGGCGCTGGTGTCTCATGCGCGAATACGTGAAAGCCTCCGTGGCAGCAGCAGCAATCCATCGCCGACCCCTAAAACCACGGTCAAACAGCGTTCGTCACCGGTCGTCGAGTAATGAAGGAAAACAATTCGGGCATTCAAGGGACCTCTTGATCCAGAGACAGGCGCGCATCTGCCGGCTATTGGCTGTATATATGAGCTCATCGGCGCCAGCATGAGGTCGGACGATCTATAGCCCTTGCGAAACGCGCGTCAGAAGAGAGGACGCGGTGCCGCGACCAGGAAGTATAGCTAGAAGAGCGTTTGTGATGACGACAACCGGAGTAGGGGTGTTCCCGCTCAACATCGCCAAAGGAAGGCGATGACGGGCGTTAAGGATTGCGTCCGGCTGAGGCAGAATGGTGGAGCACTCAAGTGCTCACACCTATTTCCGCGTGCGGAAGACGCGCTCTTACTTTTTTTTTTTTTTTTCCGCATGCGTTGCGACGCATATAATTATTTTCCTGTTATGTCTCTTTTCTTTTTCTTGTGTGTGTGTGTGTGTGTGTGTGTGTGTGGTGTGTGTGTGTTGTGTGTGTGTGTGTGTGTGTGTGTGTGTGTGTGTGTGTGTTTCATTCATGCCGCGTGTATCGTTTGAGGAACTATGGGATCGCGTCCCGGGATTCAGGATAATATTGAATAGCGGTATATGTATATATGATGTTTTTTTTTTTAATCATTAATGGCCGTGGCCCACGTACGACTACCTGGAATAAGGAGGCCGCCCACCTAGGGCGCAGAACACGCTAGCTCAAGATTAAAAAGTTTATTCTCTTATACAAGAATTTTACAAAATCGACAGTTGTACATGTAGCACAATTCTATTTCTTGAGATGGATTACTCTAAAAGGGCGGACATTATTTGCGCCAGAAACAGAAATGCATGACAGAACAATTACCGAAATTTGCTAATTAAATTTTAAACTAATTTACGGCGCGTATTGGAATTGTAGCCGGTGAGTTCACAAGTCATATTCACTTGGCACGTATCAATTCCGAGGGTGACACCAATTTCGAGATATGCGTTGCGTTCCCAAAGTGTGCGAGGAAATGAATTGGTGTAGCTGTTATTTTTGAGCTTCATTGCATTAAAAGGTATTCTCTTAAAGAAAAAAAAAAATAAGTGGGACAACTGGGCATTTTTGGACAGCGCTTATCTCAAAACGGGTGCTTGTTTCAAAATTTGTTCTTCCAAATCTGAATGTGTCTTGTGAAATCACTGGCTTCAGTTCGTAAATTGCAACATGTATGCTAATATAACTAGTTAATAAGTTGATTAGTGAAATCAGGAACTATTAAATAATGTATTTTGATTTCCTTGCAAGTAATGTCCACCTCACTGAGCAATTAAAATCACCGAGTAGATTTCTGCTATATGCCGCAGGCAATTTTTTTTAAATGCCTGACAAGCATGTAGTATAGTAGGTATAGTAATATTCACCAATGAATAAGCTCGTTTTTGAAAGAGTGTAGGCTTTAGCGCGTTGGTTATCTATCTTTCCAGCAACACAAGAATCAGGGCTCAGACGGTAAAAAAAAAAAATTAAAAAAAAATTAATATGAGCGCTTAAGTTCCAGCCGAGCTTAACTAAAACATATGCATTTATAAATGTATATTATAGGCATGTACACACATACTGAACGATGCAACCAGCGCATGCGGAATGGCGTTTCTATTAAATTTATTTGTTACATATTTGCGCTATATGTGGAACATGCGTTGGTTGCATAACAGTACATAAGCATACAATTGCGTCTATGTTTGACAAACGCCTACAGCTGCACAGAAAAATAGGAACAAAACAGGCGGCAACGTGTTCCTGCAGTTGAACAGCACCTTGGGGGCCGCCCCTGTGACATTGCGGCCCAATTCGAAATAGCCTGGTATTTCGATCCTCGATAGCCTTTGTTACTGCGGATTTAGTTTTCAATTTTTTTTTCTTAAGCTGGAGTATTATATTTTTCTAACCAAGTCGGAAGTACTCAACGAATTTGGAATTTCCTGCTAATTATACCTAAAGAACTAGGTTTCCATTTTACGTGATTACGAACTACGTTGTAAATTAGTAAAATAAAAAGAAAAACTATTGCAGCACTACAGCACTGTTCGCACAGCAACGCTGCGCGATATAATTTTTTTTTCCTCCGAGAAAGTTAAGAAATCAACATGTACAGTCATAAAATATTGAGCGTCTGCAGGTAGCGTCACCTAAATTGCGTATAGAGGCTATTAATTATAAGGGAAAACGAAGGATCTACAATTATTATGACAGCGTTGTCTATAGATTTACATCACAATTCTCGGATATAATGTGTGAACGCACTAGCACGTATTGCCATTAACGGGCCAAGCAAATTAACCTATCACTGTGCTACAGTTTTCTAACGCACCGGCTGCGATGTCCTTGCCGTGTTTGCAAGAGAGAGAGAGAGAGAGCGAAAACAAGAAAAAGCAGGCCGGTTATAACCTGACGGGCGTCCGGTTAGCCTTACCCTGCACAGGGGAAAGGGGGTGAGGAATTAAAAGGAAGGAATGGAAGGCAAAACGAGACAGTCACTTGCACAGTATATATATTAGACACAATGTAGCAGATCCGTTGATGTTTGCAGCCGACGATGCAACATGTCTGCCTTGACATTGTGAAATGAGGCACTTATACGCGTGCAACGCATAAAAATAGGTGGAAATGCACCGCGCTCTACAGGCGCTAAGAAGGCAAGATCACACACAAGACTGATCGAAGGCCCCGCGAGATGATACCGTCACCTGAAGCGTCTTAAATGGCTGTTCGGTGCACTCCGTCCGAGGAACAAACGCGTGCTTTCTCCCTCCATGCTCTATCCTCCTTTCTTGTTCCCTCCCCATCTCCACTCTTCCCCTAAGCGTAGCAGCCGGCCAAAGACAAACTCCTCCAGCCTGCCTCTCCGCCTTTCTCTCATTAACTTCTCTTTCTCCCCAGGTGGTCCGAGATCCAAACTTTAGGCGAGCCTCGTTTTCGTAACCGAGCCTCCCTCAGAGAAGATAACCTCCTTACATGTTTCACCTCTTTTCGAGCTCAGCAAGCACAGTGCAGCGCACATAAACTGAAAAGCAGAAGCTAGACTGACCTATGCCGGTGTCGCCGCTCACACGAACCTTTAGAACGTTTTGGCCGTAGAGAGACCGTTTGGTCAACGACTGTTCGAGCCAGTCCAGTCGCCAAAGGAGGGCTGTTTCTGCAGCCTGCGTGCACGGTGACGGCGGTGGTCACGCAAAACTGCAAGAGCCAGCCGCTAAAAACAAAATAAATAAATAAATAAACTGGAAAAAAATAAGAAGCAAGAAGAGACAGACACTTTGAAATGTGCTGCGGTGCTTTAGAGCTGTACATATCTCGCAGCCATTGCCATTTAAGCGGATTTCCAGCTAGATCTAGCGGATTTCAGGCTTGCGAAAAGGGCAATATTATGTACTGTTGAATTTCTAATTATTTCTGACGGATAGCGACGCTGACTGCGCAACGTAGAAAATTCCTAGCAGATCTGAATAATTCGTAGCGGATGGTTGAACTTTTAGCGGCATATAAATGCTCATATAGCGGGAATTGTCACGTTTGTTTCGCCCACTCGATACGCGTTATCAGTCTTATTCAGTCGCAGCTATTGTGATATAGGCACTTCTATAGTAAGATTGGTCTATCTTATCAGCCCGTTTCGATTCATGCAGCAATTTTGGGAACTATCACGATAACCATCAGCCGATCTAGAACATGCGATGACGCCCCTAGGGAACCGAATGTTAACCGCGGCGCCATTCGATTCGACGACCGGCGCGACCGGTGAAGGCATATCTTTCGCTATGGCCGCCGGCGATGCGTTCTTTTGTTCAGAAGGCACAAATTTGTTCATTGAAACGTTTTCTGTCTGATCTCGAGTCGCGCAGCCTGACAACGACATGACAATATTATACTGAGCTACATATAGCAGCAATGCAGCAGTGCACAGTTAACTTTGCAAGAGAACTCGTGGAGAGAGTTGTAGCGGAAGCTGCTGAATTCAAAGTCTCCTAGATAGTAAAATGCATTTTCAAGCCTGTAGCAGACACGAGTTTGGTTGGCCCATTTTCATATTTCAAGGAGTGCATGAAAAATATACGGGTGCTTCAGCAAACACCTTCGAAAAATTTTGAAGGTTGCCTGATAGCACAATTCTAGTTAATGAGCTGGTCTGTTCGAAGAAGCGGACATTACTTGCCCAAAATATTGAAGTGCATAATCGACTGATTAGCAGAAGTTCACTAATTAAGTTGCTAACTGATTACCTTATGGCCCATATTGCAATTCACAAATTGTAGCCGTGGAGTTCGCAAGGCGGATCCACTTGGAACGAATTCTCGAGATGACGCCAGTTTCGAGATATACATTCCCGAACTTTGCGGAGAAATGCATTGGCATTCCAGTTACTTTCTTGACAAAACATCGTTTTATGCATTGAAGCACAAAAGTAACTGGAAAGCCGTCATCCATGGTGTCAACACACTGTCGTACCCTCCCCAGAGAAAGAGAGAGCGAAATGACTGGAATTTGAGAAATTTGATGATCCCGCATGTATGGATCGTTTCGTTGTAGTTTAAGCGGTATACGTGCGTCATACTTCACATTGGCAAGTAAATTATCGCATTGATACGCTATTGCTCGCTCTTTATCTGGGGCAGAAATGCTGATTCGTGGGCCTGTATAATGTCATCGTTCATCTTAATTGACACATTCAGTGTCGACAGCCTATAGTGTGTCGTTTATCAAATCGGGGATATAAACAGAGGTTCTCAAAAAGACGACACATGTAATAATTAATTCGCTTTTACTTTTTTAAGGACACCGATAGCAATGCATATATATGATGTTCCTCTCCCTTCTTTTTTTAAGCTTAGAGATGGAATGCGTAACGATTGTGAGAATTTATTTATTTATTTATTTATTTGAATCTGTAGAATTTTTTTTTTCCTCTCGTAACCGCGCACTCGCATCAAAGATCCGTCAAGGACGTGCGCTGTGTGTATACGCGTGGGACCCCGTGCGGTAGCTGTGCTCTCACGCGTCGTGGAAGTCCCGTATAGGCGATCCATTAGCATTGCAATGTGAGCCTCCCGTCGCGGTTATAGTGTGAGGCCATCGTGCTATGCATGCACTCGGCGCGTTTCGCGCCCTGACATGTACGCGTCGCCCCACTTGTCGCATGACGCGCATGTACACACGCTGAGCACGAGGAAATGCACATGATTGCACGTGCTCTAAACCTGAAGCGTGTACGTCCTTCTGAGGACGCCTGTGGTATGTAGTTAATCTTCTGGCCAAAGCCGCGTTCTTCATTCTTTCTTTGCACTAACGGCAAAGGCATGCGCAGCGACGGTGAGCGAAGAAAACACTCTGCACTAAATGGTGTATGCGGCCGGCCGTTATTATGCATGTGTAATGTAAAGAACTTCGTGTGCATCGACGGAAAAGGGAAACTTTTTTTGTTGCGAAGAACGTGCTTGTAAACGAAATCCGACAACGGAAGGGCGGGAATTCGGGCGTGAAACCAAGGTTGTAGTAAACTTAAAAACCATGTACACCGGAAAGGATAGTTTGAGACGTCTATGCGCCACGCCCTTACACGCAATTCACGTAAACTAATGACAAAACAAAACAACAGATTATACTTTTGAAAATCGCCCGGTCTTATACATGTTATTTGCGCCGCTAAGAAGTTGAATCGGAGAGGTTGTCGTAAGAGCTCCTACGGAAATTAAAACAGAATGCCCAAGATATAGGGCCTTCTAAAACGAATTTACATATATTTCATGCATGCAGGGAGAAGAGATGTTTCAGTCTCAGCACAAATACGCCCATATGTTACAGCGCTAAAAAATAAATAAAAATTAAAAAAAAAAACGGTAGCGCCATCTTCGTCAGGTACCGCATGCATCTGAAAGCGAAATTGTCTTGGACTGTCTGTGTGTCAGTGTTGGCTGCGCACGCGTAGATTTACTGTATTCCCTGGGCTTACGTACATTTTCCAGTGTAGCCGGGGCTGTGTACTACTCGCCACTGTTGTCATTTAGCTTTGGCGGCCAGTGATGCGAATAGTTCACTTTGGAGGACACGTATATATAGGGCACGGCGCAAATGCGCGCGTTAGACGCTTGTGATATATATATATATATATATATATATATATATATATATATATATATATATATATATATATATATATATATATCCCCGGTTATCTGTTTCTGTTCGACTATGATAGCCGTTCCGCTATCTGCTAAGGGCAGCAAATTATGCACCAAATGCCCGATAACTTCTAATGGGAGTCTCACTGGCTCAGTTCTTGTGCACTGAATACCCATGCCAGTGTTGGGAAGCGCGCACCGTGCTTCGTGTCACCGTGTGCTGGTTTCGCAGAAGCCTTGTATACTTGCCGCAATATAGACACTTCCCTATTCCGTGCATCTATAGCTATATCCATGCACGGAATAGTAGGGAAGTGTCTATATTGCGGCGAGTATACAGCGTCTGCGAAATGCAGTGTATACGCTGACACGCGAGAATGCAGGAACGGAAACACGTGCCCGCGTGCTTGCTCACTTGCATATACATGCATATGAGCACTCGTGTCCACGCCTTGCCGGCATTGGTTTCATACAAAAAGCTAGCCGAATCAGTCGGCTGTCGCATAGTTTCTTGTCCAGCGCCCATCGCTATACTCACGAGCGCTCACGAGGTCGAGGCAAAGGTTGAAGTACTGTGTAGCTGGGGCGCACCGGCGCGTGCCGCTGGTGAACACGGACTAGAGAGAGATTTATTATTATTATTGTTATTATTGTTGTTGTTGTTGTTGTTGTTGTTGTTGTTGTTGTTGTTGTTGTTGTTGTTGTTGTTGTTGTTGTTGTTGTTGTTGTTGTGTTGTTGTTGTGTTGTTGTTGTTGTTGTTGTTTTGTTGTTGTTGTTGTTGTTGTTGTTGTTGTTGTTGTTGTTGTTGTTGTTGTTGTTGTTGTTGTTGTTGTTGTTGTTGTTGTTAAATAATTGACGAATTTACATGCAAAAATTTACAGACATTGTATGGTCCCTTAGCCAAAGGTTAGTGGGACCATTCACAGAAATGCAGTTGGCAGTAGTGTAAGTATCCAACGAAACATTGCGTATATGACCACATAACTATGAAGTTAATGAACACTCGGGAATAAAAATATAAGAAATCACATACGATAACTGTACTTTCTTTCTTTCTTTTTTCTTTTTTTCCTTTCTTTTTTTCTTTTTTTTTTTGCAATGCGCTCACGCTGGTCTTGTACCAACTATCTGTATCTGTATCCACCTCCTGTATGAGCCTGAGAAGGCTTACAGTATGAATAAATAAATTTAAAAAAAGATCATGAGTGGTCAAGCTGCAAACTAAGCTTGCTCACAATTCTAATTACATTGCAAAAAAAAAGCATAGAACGCACACATATGCTTATACGAAGGGGGCAAAATTTTTTAAATACACATTAAAACATCTATATACATATACACACTAATAGGCGTACACATAGAATGCTCATACTTATCTCAGAACTATTGCGTGAAGAATTGCTGAAAAAAAATATTTTTTTAGACCCGTGCGCGATGTACGTTTTGCCTTGTTTTATTTCATATATGGTAGGTAGTTCTACCAATTTTGTACCAATAAATTCAACCAACCCATGTCCATATACAGTCAAACGCCTTTATAACGAAGTGCCCGGGTCCTTGCAGAATCCTTCGTTGTGTACAGGCCACTCCGTTTTAAAGGTCCCACACCATACTGCTCACAATGGAACAGGCTAAGCACCTACAACGAAAAAAAAATTCTTTATTTAACATGAACTGAAGAGAGATTTAGCGAAATAATTGGCTAATTTTTTTCGGGCACACGTGCATTGCCTGACAGAATGTGCGACTTCAGCCAACGTTATTGCATCGAAGTTCACAGCATGGTCCGCGGCTGCTCCGATATGCAGTAAATCTGCGTATCGTCTAATGCCGTTACCGCCACCCTCTCTGTCAAAATTCTTGGTTCATATCGTTTACAGAATCTTTAGGATACTTCCCTTCGTTGACGTTCGCGTCCTTTCCACCCTATAGATAACTTCAACGACCTCGTCGTTCGTCTGTTAAGATTACATAAACTACGTCATCTACGAATTCGTCATCATCAACTGCGACGCATTCGTCAACCGTCGCACCCATTGATGCGTTACCAACAAGCCGCGTACGAGTTGAGCGATCAGTGCAACAAGACTGCATGCATATACTTCTGACATAGGCACGCTCGTCAAGTGCGTCGCCAGCGCTGCCGTTAAGCGGCATAGCGCAAAAGACCACCTTGATGACGTCGGCGGTGGCGGCACGGCTATACGTATGTACAAGGCGTTCGAATTCAAGCAACAAATCGGCCGTCGGGGGATTCCTGAATTCCTTCGTTGTACAAGAAAATTCGTTGTAGTGGTCTTCGTTGTATAGAGGCGTTCATAATATACATATACAAAAGATAGGAATTTGGCCGGGGCATAATCATTATTTCGTTATACAGGTCATTTCGTTGAAGAGGCGTTCGCTGTTTGGTTGTATATGTTTCGCCGTGAGGAGTATATTAAAGTTGCCGATAGTTATATTCCGCTCAGCCGATCGGTCCGTCGCTTTGAGTATACACTTGCCCTTTACCCGCGCAATGATTGTGTGCTGATCACCTCTATCTGCTGGCAAATGTTGGAGGGCGATAAGTACCGATAACATGACTTCTGAGACCTGCAATTCACTGGCGTTATCATGCTCACATGCGCTCGCGCGTCCGAGTGCCTCTGACGCACTAACACTCAAGCGCGTAAGCTTATAAAGGACTGAATACTTGTCAAGTATCTTACCGAGTGTGTGTATCGCAGGGAAACGGCGCATATAAAACATCCGGAGATGTTGTACCTAGAAGTACAGGACAAATGTAGAATAGCTTGTTTTTCTTTAGACTTCGGAAGTATTGAGAAAAAAAAAGTTGAAAATAAGAGAGAGTGAGTGAAACAACTTTATTCGGTCCACAATAGACGCGAGTAAACTCAACGTCACCTGGCTATAGGCCCACTCGGGGACCATCAGATCAAACCTGACGCCAAATTACTGTTGCACTCTTCTTATATGGCGAAATGTTCCGGTTAACAAAAATGTGTGTCCTCATTCCTTCTACGCGGTACCGCGGTATACCCATTAAGTTTCGAATTCTTCCACACACAAAAAAAAAAAGAAAGAAAAAGTTGTAGAGCTCATTTAAATTTTCAGTGACCGCAGTTTGGCAAATCTGTCGGTCTAAATTTGTGCATATATATATATGGCCGGATGGATAGCGCCGCAGTGGCTTAGTAAAGCACTACACGCGTATTGCAGAGATGTGGGTTCGGTCCCCATCTGCAGCACGTTATCTTTTCGGCCACTTTCATTTCCATTTACGTTACTATTTCTAGATTTAAATCAAACATAACACTTAACTTTCCCTATATTCTTTTTCTGGCGTCATAATCTGGCACTCCGTATGAATTGTGACTATATGTATATATACAGAAGATAAGCTGGAGGAATAAAATTCTGCTGGCCACAGCGTAAAGACCTAGCCGACGGCTGACGCAAGATCACCGACCAACAACAGAGAGAAGGGAGATGAAAGTGGCCCATATTCATGGAAATAGGGAGAAAGATGGTCAAAAGGAGAACAAGAGCCGGGAAGAAAAATGTCAAGAGAGATACTATTGTTAAATTACACTTGTGTAGTACAAGAAATGTCAGTCGTTACCACACGTGAGCGGAGTCTTGGTAAGCCAAGGAAAGACACAAGAGCGTGAGTCGGCATGGAGTGAAGTTCGCATGCAGGCTGTAGCTGTTCGTAAACATCTTGAGATTTTGACAGCGTCTGCTGGGGACTAAAGTTAATAACCTTATCGATAAACAAGGATTACATTGCTTCTAAAGGAAACCTAAACATTTCACTTAGTGAGTCTAAATACATTTCTTTCTGAATAAAAAGGACCCAAACATGCGAAAAATGCTTTGAAATCTCTGACGTCATACTGACATACCGGCGTTGCAGTTTGACGCGTGGACCAGCGTGTTTGTGTGAGGTGAGCAGTTGTGCGTGTGACGCGAGCGTGTGTTTGACGACAGCAGCGAGACGACGACGATGGTGGCGACGATCGTGTGAAGGGCGGCGGCACGACTTCTACTCCGACCGTTCGACGCGAGTTTACGATATGCAGATTGTTGGGTACTGCATAGGTACTGGGCGGACATAAGCGAGAGGAATATTACAGATTCTGACATCGTCTGCGACCAGACTTGTGCATAACGAGTTACATGTAATTACTTGTAATCTGTTACAGTTTTAATAATTTTGCAATTTAACAATTAGTACTTTGTTTACTCGGTAACGATCACTGTAATTCCATTACCTTTATTGCGATAGCAATTAAATGGACACTCCAGGCGCATTTCTGCCGTCGGCGTCGCCATCGCTGTGATGTCCCGTATGCAGTCCAAGGGCGATAACACCGTCGCCGCGCGCCGTATGCTGTATGTGCGAATGAAAGCATGCGAGGGGAGCCGACGATTGCGGCTCAATCGCGCGCACGCGAGGGAGGAAAGCGGGAAGGAAGCGCGCCGCCTTCCGTCGCGCGCTAGGTTCCGGGGAGAGGGGAAGGAGGGGGCGTTGTACTCCCGCAGCAAATGCGCATTCCGCGGCCGCGCGCGCCATATCTTCAAAGCGATCTGCTTTGAGGGCAGTGTCTAGGCGCTTCGACGGCTCATACCTTTGAGCGTGCTGCGTTCTCGCCGCTCAGTTTGCGTTGAAGCGATAGGCAGCAGAAAGGTCACTTCGCTCGCTGCTGCTTCGCGCTTCATCCTGCCAGCGTTTTGACAGCGAGTATCCGCGCGCATCGAGTGTGATGTGTTCATATTTGACTGTGCGCGCTGACAGCGTGCTTGTTAATTTAATTAGTAAGCGATGCAAGTGTATACGGCCGATAAAACTACTATAGCTGCATAAGCTGTCTATTAATTTGCTATCGCATTCGATGCTTCGACTTTCGGCCGAAACTGAGACTTTCTTTCAGTAACCAATTACATGTAAGCAGTTAATTTATTGACGAAACAAGTTGTAACAAGCGACGCAGCTTTTAAAACCTCAATTTGGCGAATGCTACAGTAGAACGCCCGAGATCGCGCCGCGCAACACGTGTGTGTGTGTGTGTGTGTGTGTGTGTGTGTGTGTGTGTGTGTGTGTGTGTGTGTGCGCGCACGCTCGATCGCTCGCGTGCGTAAATGTTAAGAAACTCGTTGGGTTTACAGAATGCAAAAGAATTTTGTGCAGAGCAAGGATACGGGAGCGCACCATAACATGGCCGTTCAAATAGCTGCGATCGCTGAGTTGCGGCCACGGTGTAAGATATATATATCTTACACCGTGGTTGTGGCATAGATCTCGCCGGCGTCACTGTGTCCGCTGCAAATACCGATATGCGGAGTCACCGTTACCCGACTGCCGCTCTGCTTTCGAACACCCACTTCACACGCTACAATGCAATCTTCGCCGTTATCACTTTCGCCACATCGCGCAATTTGTTTCTTTATTTTGAGGGGCTGGAAATGCTTTGCAGGCATGCCAGCCTGTACACGGTTCGTGCTCTGAAGCTTCCTTCGACGAGTGACGCGCGAGACCGTGAACTGCGCGCGCTGCTTGTCGCGTTCTGAGGGCCTCCCGTCGCGCTCAACGCTGGCGCTTCCCTGGCGCTTCCCCGGCAGGAGCACCGCCCCCGGTGGGTGACACGCGGCCGCCTCAGCGACGTGGTGCGGCTTCCGGCGCGCTCACCTCTTTCCTGCGGAAACGAGCCGAAATTATTCCTCCATTATGATGCGGTCTCCTGGGTGCACGGCGTCGAACGCGCCCGAAGGGTTCCACAGGGGGGTGGAAGGGGGGGTGTAGGTTGCACGGCGGCGGTGGCGAAAAGGCTCCGCAACGCATGTTCGCCGTGCAGCGCGCAACCCTGACCCGTTTCGTTGTCTCGCCTCCCCGCGGTTTTTTGTCGCGCATTCTTCGGCATGGGATGCCGAGCGGTGATCGGGGAGCTTGCTTACACGCGCTAGTCTGAAATTTCATCCACCCAAACTGGCAAAGCGCCATTGTTAGTGCTTAGCTGTTGTCGATATTTCCTCACCCCTCCCCATTTTTTTTTACTCTCTCCCTGCGTCTGCAATGCATTTCTGCTCTGTAAAAAATAAGTGAACTGATTTTTTTTTTTTTTTTTTGTACTGGCACTATAAGGATTCTTTGATTTAAACATTCTTTTTTTTTTTTTTGTTTCTGGTGTTTGCGGATGAAAGACAGCTTTCCCCTCCTTTTTTTTTAAAAATTTGTCTTGAATAAAGCGAGCGACATAAATTTTGTTCGTTTGTTTACATCCTTCAATTAACATTCATGTGCAGATTCACCACTCGTTTAAGCGCAGAAATCGCACATGCGCTGGCAAATTAATCTTAATTTCTGAAGAAAAATACAGCCGCTCACCTTGCCGGTCATGCCATTCAGAGCATGCGTATAAAGATCCAATATGCGAACTCTGCGTGCGAGTGTGTTTGCCACCTTCATATAGCTGCGTGCTTAGGCCGCCTACAAATTCAACTTTCTCGCTAGCGTTTGTGTTTAGTAAACTTCTGTGAGCTATTCCATCTCCTCCGCAGATGTCGTCCGCAGCTGAATGTGCAGCCTTCTTCAAATGCTGAGAGCTATAAGGGTGTGCAAATATTAGAAACTTTTGAATAACGAATCGGAATATCGCCCTATTCGATTCGATCCGCGAATCCAATAGTCGCTATTCGCAATTTTTTTTCATATAGTTTTCAAGTACAACTCTACATGATCAAACATAAAACTTAAGCGAAAGATGTGACAACTTTCATCGCTGCCAAAATGTGCAAATATATGCACCAGAAGTTGCGTAGGAGATCGCGCTGCGTAACTCATCAGGCTATAAACTGCGATCATTCGCACCCAGATTTCACTAAGGCATGATATTCAGGTGCTGCTTGAGTACTACTAATGGACGCTGCACCTGTTTCTTCGGATTAATTCTGGATACGCTTCGTTTCAATATATGCTAGTACCATCTGCCGCGGACATTCCAATTGGAGAAAAAGTTGGCCTTTCTCGCTCTGCCGTCGGCCGCAGCTGACGCGCATTTCTGATTAAGCCTCGACGGTATATACACACAAATGCTAACTTCCCCACTGTTAAGGTCATCTTATAATGTATGACCGCCTATGGTCCTGAAAAGTCTTCAATATGGGAACGAACTGTTAGTTGCCCCTAATGCTTCAGTTATGCAATGTACAGTGTAATGCCCAGAGGCGTAGCCGGGGGGGTTAGAAAAAGCGGGCATGTGCCCCCCCCCCCCTCCTTCAAAAAAGAAAGAAAAAAAAAATTCTGCCCACCAGGGATGCCTGGTAGACGGAGGGCATGAAACGTCGTGTGACTACACCCGCCTGACCTTCCCCCCTCCCACGGTCAAGTGCCCCCCCTCCGTGACAATAATTCCTGGCTACGCCACTGGTAATTAATGCAACTTGCTAATGTTGTGAATTTTACGTTGCGAACATTGTTCTATATTAATGGTGGCAAACACCGTTCAAGTACTCCACGAGTATTCGCTCTTCGATTCTCGTCCGACATTATTCGATTTGCATTCGATTCGGTCTCAAAAATTACTATTCGTGCACACGCACACCCCTAGAGCTCATGCATCGTGTGGCCAACGCGGTGACTCCAAGTCAGGTAGTGGGCCACTTGTTGCATCGGCCGCGATTAAGTTATGCGCTGTGTTCGCCTTTCTTGCCATTGTACCAATTACTTTTCGCGCTGCTCGCCTCGAGATACAGTTACTTTGCTCCGGTGTATATGACCAGCACACGATTACGTAATACTACTGCAAGGCTATAGAAAACAGTTTTGCTCACAGACGCCGAGTGGACTGTGTAATTTTGGCACAGAGTGGATATACTATAAATGTCGGTCGAGGGTACACGCGCGCATGACCTCGTGCATATCGCGTTGAGGCCTGCGTCGCTCGTAATACAATGAGCGCGCTGCCGCGCTCACTTCCACTCAGCTTAAAGGTTATACAGATACGGCCGGGTGTTTATGCGCTTCTGTTGTTTATGCCAACTAACCGCGCCGTTGCTTTCTCGGCTCGGCTAACGACCTGCAACGAAATGGGTTTCCGCGCACGTATAGGTGAACGCCGCTGCGTCGTCCTCGCAGGTGAACGCGAGCTACTGCGCGCCCTCGATCCCTTCCCTTGCGAGGCTCGAGATCGGTGACGTTGCACTTGGCCTGCTGCCTCTGAGGTGCCGCGGCGCGTTCGTTTACCGGCGCCGCGTCTGGGCGTCGGCGCAAGAAGCGCACACCGCGCGCGCTTCCACTGCACTGAGACGCCCGCAACGAAGTCAGCTGCGTGCGAGCCTCGAAAGGTCTCCTATGCGTAGAAGGGCAAAACAACAGCTGCAATGCGCTCGGAGCCTGCAGCTTGAAGACTGTCGCGCGCTGACGCTGTTGCCAGCGTGTGTAGTACATATGTGTCGAACATCTTGCAACATGTGGAACATACGTAGGCTATATATATATATATATATATATATATATATATATAGACGCGGCAGTTATGTTATTGCTGTCTAAAACAGCGCTTTTCGAGCCACCAGTGTTTGGAAACGGTAACTGTGTGCTTTTCTCCGCCGGTCTTTTACTACGCAATTCTGATCTTGTCTTTCTTTTACTTTTTCCCCTTCCCCACGAGTATCTACAGGGCAGCCAACCAGCACACCTCACTGCCTTTCCTTCTCTCTGTCTTGAGACTGGCTTTTCATCACCTGCGAAAAAGAGAGGGTTGCGCCCGTCTCGCATGCAGTGCCAGCCGGGCTAAAGTTGTGGAACGCATATGCATCCAGCTTCAGGGCCCGTATTTGCAAGCTTATATGCAGATCGTATAAGCGTTAATGCGATTCGTAAGGGCAGGCGTAGCCCTATATACCGTTGTATAGCAAACGTGTATACGACGGGGTCAATGATAAACAGCTCTTACAAACGGAAAGCTTCTTGAATTCGACGCCAGATTCCTCGAACGCCTGTTCCAAAGTCACAATTTCTCGCCACTGATTTCCGCGCAGGTAGGACGGTTAATCATCAGTGAAATGGCTGAACACACAGTCGTGAGTCGGGCAAGAATCGGTGTCAAGAATATAAGAACAATTTTTAGAAATGCATAAAATGAAGCGAAATAAATAACAGGAAATTCTCCTAATGATGATGATTATGATGCTTAAACATGACGCGTATACCCACATTAACGGATGGCCCAAAAATCGAGTGGTTTTTATAAACTCACAGATAACTAAATTAACTATATATAAGGATGAAACGAAGAGATAGACTGGTAAAACTGGGAGAAGAATGGCGTGTAATTGAGTAGTCATGCCAGATGAATGGACAAGTACATTTAAAAGATAAAGACAATTCACTGAACGACTGAGACCGAAAATATTCTGGAAAAGATACAATAGCGACAATAAAAAAAATAAAGTAGTAATTAAGACGGCAAACTATTTCTAGCTTGAAGGAACTCACAAACAGCGTCAAACACACCCCTGTGGCAGAAACCTATAGTGCCGATCATGGCCCCAAGGGAATTTAAAGCTATACAGGGTGACCCAACTATCATGCATGCACCAAAATTTAAAAATATGAAAATGCCACGTAGCCTTGACAGAACCAAGGTAAGGTTGTTTGCCGTCGCTTGGAGACACTTAGGGTCGTTTCTTGCATTCCGCCTATAATTACACAATTAGTCTGAATGATTTCAACAACTTCTCAAATATTATAACTAGATGAAAAGTGTCAATGAGAAAATTGTAGAGCAATATGAAAAACTCCCCATACAGCTTTCTGTTGCTTAATACGCGCTACATAAAAGCGTTTTTCCGAGCGTGAAAGAAGCCCGCGAATATACGCAAAGTGCCTCGAGCGGCCAGTCGCGTGGCAATTTTGCGTGCGTGCTTTCTTTCACGCTCGGAAAAACGCTTTTATGTAGCGCGTATTAAGCAACAGAAAGCTGTATGGGGAGTTTTTCATACTGCTCTACAATTTTCTCATTGACACGTTTCATATAGTTATAATATTTGAGAAGTTTTTGAAATTATTCAGACTAATTGTGTAATTAGGCGGAATGCAAGAAATGACCCTGAGTGTCTCCAAGCGACGGAAAACAACCATACATTGGTTCTGTCAAAGCTACGTGGCATTTTCCCATTTTTAAATCTTGGTGCATGATAGTTGGGACACCCTGTCTAGCAGCCATCGTCATCTTCCTCGGCTGCCTCATATATATGGCGCGCTCCGGCGCGTGCGTCTCGTGCCTCGAGTTGCGAGGTTAGAAAAAATGGAAGAATAAAAAAAAAAGTTTCTTCGGCTCCTGCCATCGGTCCGAACGGTTCTCAGGTCTTTCACTCGCCGACTCACACATTGTTGTAGTGGACCTAACCTTGGTCCCTATATACCATATACCGAAAACACTTAAATTCAAACCAATAACGTTTCCGACGCAGAGTTTCAAGGCGCCTTTTTTCTTCGAACAATAATCCGTCGACAGATTAAAAGATAGCGATCAATAGATTACATTTCCTTGCAGATATGACACAGAGGGAGATCCCAGACCAGGCATGTATAGGTATATAGTAGATGTAAGGGAGGGATACGGCAATGTAACCCAGTAATCGAAACCTCTAATTGTCTTTTATGGACACCCCTGATTCTTCCAGATAAAACCGAAAATGTTGACAGGTGTTGTTGTTGTTGTTATTATTGCAAAAACACTCGGAGTATATCAGACCACCCTAAATCCACGAATTGGCTATCTTTCTCCGCGTATATGCGCAACTCACAGCGTAATACGCACGCGCGTGCCTGTTGCAATGCGCTGCGAAGTGCGCATTTCGTGACTGTACAGCTGCGATTCCCTCTTCGATGGCGTTCTCATCTATTGTGCGCATTGCCCGCGTTAGACAACGCATTCCAACGAATACGACTCAAAAGGTAAAAAAATAATAATAATAATAAAGAAAGAAAGTGAAGGGGCTTATATACATAGCTCCTATTATTTTGCCACCGCGAATTAGTCACCACGTATGGGAGTCGAGTGACCAAGGCGAGCAAGCCACGTGAGTCACGCTATATACAGCTGGCGCAGCGCGCGCGGACAGGCCAGTTTGCGATTCTCTCGCGATGGGGAGAACAAAAGCTTGGAGCAGCGCGGGCCGCCGAAGCGCGCTTCCTGCCTCTCGACGCGTGGACACTGTTTGGTCGAAGGTCACGCCCTCGATTTTAAACGCGAAGCGACACCGCGAGCCAATGAATGTTTTGCTTTCCGCCATCACAGCCGGCGCGCTGCGGCGCAGAACAGGCACCGCCTAGAAAACTCGCTCATATATACTTGTAGTAAAGGCGCTCCCTGCACACCTTCGAAAGAGAGATAGCCGGTCGGCTTATTTGCCTGCAGCTTCGAATTGCCGACTGTTTCGACGGGTCCAAATGCACACGAAAGGAAGGGGTGGCCCTCGAAGTAGTACCACTGTTTGAAACGCCCGACAGTCTCCTGCCAACGGTTTTTGTTATACACGTTCACGGGCGCAACCGGCGGTCCACGTGGTCTGGGTGCGGCTCATTGCTTCAACTACCTATGCGGCCACATTATGTATATGTGTTTGTCAGTTATTTCTATATTCTTTTAGCTCCTTGGGACGAAAGGTAAAACGTCAAGAACGGCACTCGCGTGCGTATGCTGACATGAGAACTTCCAGCGCAGGGGCCTTCCGTTGCTATCTCTATACAGCCGGTGCGTGGCTGAGTCGAGCTAAATCCGGAGCTAATTACAGACGCTTTCAATAGCTGCAGACGACGTTTTCTCTTTATGAAAGTGAGCTTCTTGATATTTATTTATTTACTCATTTCTTTATTTGGCAGAATCGCTAAAGTTCAGGAATATTTCGCAGGCGTTGAATTTCGCTAGATGGAAAATGCGGTGTACTATATAGTAATACACATGGTCGGATAAGAGTCGTTACCGCTCAACTCTGATACTGTTACCTCCCTGGCCAGATGGCGCCTGCGCATGCGCGGCGTGGATTATCTGTCGGTCACCTATTGGGAATGGTAACGATAAACGGTAACGCTCGGTTTAGCGTCATACGCAGGTGGCATCCGGCCGGAGAAGTAACGCAATGAATGGTAAAGCGGCTACACTATAATGCAAGCATTACCTTTCCCCGTTATCACCCGCGCAAGATTGCTGCAGCTGCGCACGCGCTATCTAGCTAATCCGCACATCACATGTGCAGGTGACGCCTGACATGGTGCAGGTAACGGCAAGGGCCGAGTGCTATACGATATATGCTGAAGCGTAATCTGATAGCAAAAAGAAAAGCAAACCAGAAGTGAACACGAAAACGAGACGAAAAAGACGGCGGGACAGGTTGGAACTATCCTATGAAATTTATTGCAGAAGAAAGACAAATATACTTACCGGCAAGCCTTCACGCACATGCGCAAGAATAATCGCAAAAAAAAATTACAACGTCAATTAATGTTACATCGCACCGATCAGGAAACTCATCTCTTTAACAGTGAGGCTCAGAGAAGTGTCACTGACGTCCTTGTGCCTAATTTTGCGGAAGACCTCAATAATCTCCCTTTCAGTCCTCGCTTTTCCGCGGCCTATATGACGCTTGCATGTATGATCAAAACCAGGGGTGCACCCGTATATACTGTGTACAGTGATCTGGCAGGTGAGCGCCGTCAGTCGTGGAAAGAGAAGCCTTGTGTTCCCAGAGACGATCATTAATACATCGGCCAGTGTGACCGGTTCTATTTGCTATCTACTTGCTAACATATGCACCAACTTTCGCGCGACGTGATTCGAGAAGGTTTTGCGCGACCAGCCAATCAGCTCTACCGGTTTTGCTCAACGAGCCAATCAGCGCGCACTGAAAGTTAAATCTTCGAAAGTGATCGTCCGAGAATACAGCTCACTAGTTTTGCAATTTGATATTCAAGTATGTTTTTTTTTTTTTGCTGGATTTCTTGTATCGTAAGTTCGTTTCTTTTTTTTTTTTTTTTTTTTTTTTTTTCAAGGATACATATGGAAACTGCGCGGATCGGTCTTATATGTATGCTCTTCAAAGTTTTACTGAATTTCTGGCTGGATAAACGTTTCGCGGACGGTACTAGCGATTTTCTCTTGCGCATCTGAAACGTGCAAAAAGAAAACAAATAATAAGAAGAAGACAAGGGAAAGAGAAAATACACACAGGCACACACGCTGCATGTAGCCGAACTATAATGAAGTCGATCCGCGAAGCTCTCACTTCATTTAGTGCTATACGAGCTTAGGAATGCCACAACTGCTTATACCTTATGTCTGTCCAGCGATCGCCAGTTTAGCTAAACAGAAACTCGCTACACTCTGCAGCTGAAATTTACTGCTTTCTGATGTCGCGCCACCGGCGCACTGTTTTTTGATCATACGTAACTTTTCTCTTGATCGTGCAGTCAGGTGCAGTGCGCGACAATCCGCCTGTCATCGTTTAGCGAGACGCGCCGCGCAGCGACAGCGTTTACACGGTTCAATACAATACAGCTTCAGTCGATCGTCAGTTGCGGTCCACTCCGCTAAGATTTCGTGCTCTGAGGTACTGCAGAGAACTTTGCTGATTTCGCATTTTATGACATGCGCGTTATAGTATACGTTTCCCAGAGACGCGAGCGACGCGCAGTCAGCTTGGTTGCAAAACGGCGAAGAAACCAAGGGGGCGCATCAATAACGCTTCGCTAATCGGTTCTGCACAGGAGCGAGGTCAGTGTTCTGCGCGTTCCACTGCCGGTTTGGGCGTTGTGCGCACGCGCAGTAGCGTTCTCGTTGATCGGCTGTGTGCCGAGCGGACTGCAAACGCTCAGCTAAAAGGTCTCTGATGAGAGGGCGTTTACGCATTCCACGAAATAACTAATGTTAAAAAAATTATTTGAGCTTTACATGGCACGACACGTTCAACTATACATAGCCTTCTGTACGTCGTGCAATTTATGTAAAAGTAAAACGAGTGCACGGATGCCAGTGATCTTGTCAAACGTATGACAAAACACGCCGTATATATAGTGGGTGACTCCGCAATAATTTTGATCACCTGGGATTTTTCAACGTGCACCCAACTGCACGGTACACGGGCGTTTTTGCATTTCACCCACATCAAAACGCGGCCAACCGCGGCCGGGATTTTATCCCGCGGCCTCGTGCTTAGCAGCGCAACGACATAGCCGGTAAGCCACCATGGCGGGTTCCATGATGTCATGCTACTATGGCTCGACTGCCATAGAATCTAACGAGGATGCTCCCGCGCGTAAGCAACAGTGATTTTGACGTCATCGCTTTCGTCACGCCAGACTTGGCAATGGAAATTTTTGGGCCAGGTAGCATGACGTCACAGATCGGAGTGTGTAGGCCTGTGCTATATCTATCGGTGGTTGGGTGGTGAATAAAGCTTTATTTTCTAGATTATTTTTCTCGCGCAGTATGCCGAGATGTTTCAGGTGCTGTTCTTCGCCTCACCATGTGATGGGACTAAAGAAATCGCAGTTACGCCCTCAAGGCAGAGCACTGATAGCGGTAGCAAAGTGTTGGACAGTAACACGAAGTAAGGTTCGTAGTTTTATCGGGCATATAAGTTGCAGTAAACGTTCGCTTATTACTTAATTAACAAGCATGGTGTCACGCGCCCACAGGCAAACATGAACAGATCTCACGCAATGACCGCGAACACGCTGTCACAACGCTGGTGGGACGATCACCTCCCCGCCTGCATCGCCAGCAACCCTGAGCATGCATCATTCAAGACTGCCATTTTGAACTTGTAACCCCACTCCTCTTTGTAACGCCGCAATGGCATTGAGAGTATTTAAATAAATAAATAAATAAATAAATAAATAAATAAATAAATAAATAATAATAAATAAATAAATATGGTAGCAAGCGCTTAGTGCTGCCTCTCGCTTGAAACGCTTCTCCGAAACTTGAGACTGGCACACTGGAAGATAGCGCACATGAAGCCACCAGCCGTCTCGGCACGCCCAAGCTTTGCACCCGCCGGAGATTACCTCCAAGATAGGGCGCGCGGGCCGCGTGTGTGTGCTTCGTCGCGCGGACAGCCACGCGGGGCCACGACCGGGCTAGAGGAGGAGACGCTCACCTGCCCATATATGGTACATATTTAATATATATTATTGCGATAGCAAAATTTATATATATTAAAATTTGACAGTGGGAAAAATACTTAGGGCATGCACTGAAGACCTGTGACAAATATGGTATCTTGTCGCCGTTTCCGTCCCCGTACATTCTCTTCGACTTTCGTTCTCTTTGATGCGCAGTACAAGCCCGGACGTCCTTGCCCATAAAGGCAGTGGCTTCACATCGGCTGCCCAGCACTCGGTGCTGCTGGTGGGCGTGTCACCCCCTCCCCTTCTCGCCTATTCTCCTTCGCTTGCCACTCCCGCCTGTGCACATTTTGTGTAGTGAATGTGATTTAATTTCTAAGGACAACGGTCTTATTTTTGCCTGCAATTCGGCATTCATTTATATAGAAAATAAAAAAAAAGACTATATGGTGGCAGTTTTACATGTCGCATTTTGTAAACGCTCTAGAAATTGTGCCACTAGACACTGCAAACTCTGAGCCCACAGTTAGCAGCTAAAGTATTATACATTATTATTGACATAAAGTAAACAATGCCCTCCACGATACAAACAATGCTTATAGCAAGATATAATTACTATTCCTTATAACCTGAGCCGCCGCTCAGGGGGCTGCACCCCCTCAGCGGACTGCACACGGGGCGGGCGACCCCCCCCCCCCCCCTCCCGCACACAGCGACGCCACTGCATGAAGGTAACCAAAAATTTTCATTCTTCGCATTAGTTTTCGTTGATCATTTGCAGAACTATATAGGGTGCTTTTTGTTAGTCGCACCAAAATTTTTTAAATTGCCTGTGGCAGATAACGCAATTCTAACCCTTGATCTAAATTACTTGATTAATTAACATAATTACACAAATTATATTTTAATTACTTACATTACGGCACATATTTCAATTTACAAATTGTATAGTCGATGAGTTCGCAAGGCTTATCCACTTTGAACGAATTCTCAGGACTACGCCAACTTCTAGATCTAATTGCCAAAGTGTCCGACAAAATGCATTGGCGTTCCAGTTACTTTTGTGCTTCAATGCATGAAACAGCGTTTTCAAATAATAAAAAAGAAATTACGAGGGATGCTTAGAACTTTCTAAGAATGTGAAGGCGAAAGCCTAGTTGGACCCATAGCGATGTGCAATAAAGTTCTGAGCCCAAGCGGCGACGTAGACAAGGCGCGCGAGCGCGCGGCAAGCATGCGGCCGCCGTTTCCAGAGCATTCTACGGGCATCGCCACTGACATTTCCCTCCTCTTCCCCAGCGCCGCCACCGCACTTGCCCTCAACGCGCCTACTGCGCTGCTGCCGACATTTCTCCTCCTCCCCCGCGCCGCCGTTGCCATTTCCCTCAACGCCCTCTCGCTGGCATTTCCCTCCTCCTCCCCAGCGCCGCTGTGTACTTTCTCTCAAGCGCGAGGGGCAGTATGGGAACGCTAGCACGGAGTTGCATTTGCAAACGTTAACGCTGGCCCCATTACTCCGTTCCAGATTCCACGCACCGCCTCATATTTACTGTAGCCCCCCAAAGTCGTCAATGTTGCATTATTGTAGCGAGCGCTGAGAGAATGCCATGTCATGCTGATAACGCGCGAGCCTCTCGTGACGATAGGAAGTATGCCGGGCTCGCAGCGTTGAGAGAGAGAATAAAACATGTATTAGTGAAAATTAATAGCCGTTTTGTGGTAGGACCTCCTAGTCCGGAAGACCATCGGCCGTCCGGGCTCGGTTGACCAGGGCTTGTTGCTGTTCTGGGTCCGAGCTGGACAGGGTCGCCTCCCACTCGACTATCGTCGGATTATGCTTGGCCGATATTTGCGGATTTTGTTGGCACGCCCAGACTATGTGGTATAACGTGGCCGTCTGGGGACAGAATTTGCATTGCGGATTGTACGTCATAGAATCTATCTTTGATAATACATAAGGATTTGGAAATGACAATGTTTGTAATCGTCTCCATGCTACCTGCGTTGCCTTATCTAATTTGGGATCAGATGGGGGTAAAGTGCGTCTACTCAGCCGTAGGTGTTGTAGGTGTTGTTGATTGTGCATAATCAAAACATACTCGCAGCGCTGAAGAAAGGAAATGCGGACAAGACAGATGACCATTATTGTTTGGGGACAAGATACGACCCAAAGGGTGTAAACTTCTTTTAGAGTGAGTGCATTTTTATACCGCAAGCTAGACGGCGCATATCTCGAAAACGATGCCTCCTCAGAGTTCGTTGTTCTAAGTGAATGCGCGCCTTGCGAACTCACCGACTGTAATTCGTGGACTGAAATATGTGCCGTGAGGTAAGTAATTAAAAAAGTTAACTAATGTAACTATGTTAATTATTCAATTACGCATTTTGATTTTTTTTAGACGTAGTGACCGCCTCATCGAGCAAATTAGAAAAACTGTTAAAATTGTGCTATCTTCTACCGGCAATATTTAAACATGTGGTGCAGCTAACTACGGCGCGCCTCATAGTGGTTTTGGCACGTAAAACCCCATAACTTAGATATAATTTTTAAGCGAAGCTTTATAGGCTCACGTGTGTCGGGGTCGGTGTACGCGGTATTGGCTCGAGCGTCGTCTTCTTCCGCAGCTGGCTCGGCGCCCGTCAGGTTGCGCTCGTGCTCAGCGTGCGTTCGTGCCACTGTTCCCACGTTCGCCGTCTTCTTCCACAGCTGGCTCCATGGCCACTCATCATTCCACCGTTCACTTCTCTTCCGTCTTCGTAATGGCGAGGCCGCGTTTACGGGGGTATGATTCATTGCTTAAGGGGGTAGGAGCCATTCATTGCCTTACGTCAAAACTTGGTCTCAGGACTATTACTTAAATGGTGTTACTTGAATAACTTAATTTAACATTAATTGGTGTACTTTTGCTAATTATCTATCTGCAAGTCGTGCTTCATTTATAGTGCACGTAAGTTCACTTTCACGTAATGAAGCTGTAGAGCGACAAAAAAAAAAAGTTATTTTTGTAGCATTTTAAAAAACAAACAGTGAATGTGAAAATCGGACGACAGTGCACGTCTAGGCGGCATTGGTCTGCTTGAAATGAAATGCCAGCTGCTTGCCTTCATATGGCAATGGCCTAGACCCGCCGCGGTAGCGCTATGGCGTGGCTCTTCTGAGCTCGAGGTCGCGGGTTGTAATTGTAATTTATTTTGCACAAGAGCGAGTCTGCGCTCCGTGGCGTGCGAGACAAATCGGAAAGGCGAAAACCCTTGCGCGTGAGCGCCTGTAAGCCTACCACACAGTGCAGGAGAAAACAACAAACAAACAAGAAACAAATGAACGAATACATACGACAGGAGTGAGCGAGTATCGCATGAGTGGAAATTTGTAAGTTCAACCCCGGCCGCGGAGGCCGCATTCCGATGGGGGCGTATATATATATATATATATATATATATATATATATATATATATATATATATATATATAAACTCTTGTGTACCGAGCATGGTGCACGTTAAAGAACCCCGGGTGATCAAAATTAATACGGAGTGCTTTCAAGTGCTTGAGCGTGGCGCTTCTGGGAAAGAATGGTTAAAGGGCGCATTGCGCTACTGTTCGGCTCTCACGCGCACGACTGCATTGTATGCGCGTGGCTGCGCTGACAGCGCTTTTATGGCATATGTGTGACGCACACGCGCACAGCCGCAGTTCTCTCAATATTGCTCGCTTCTCCCAAATTACCGCTGTGGTCAATGTACGTATAAGTAGGTTTTAAAATGAACTGATATATATATATATATATATATATATATATATATATTTTTTCCTGCAGCAATATACACGAAAGACACAGAGACGTGTTGTACATGTACATCATCACACCATTCATACAAGCGAACCCCTTGCGCGTTTAGTATAACGAGCAGCGAACAAAAAAAAAAAAAAAAAAAGGAAAAAAAAAGAAAGCCAACACGATGAAGATGAAGAAACTGGGTCGAACCGGTGGGTCGGTCAGCGCAGGAGAAAGAAATAAAAGTGCGGAAGGGGGTATAAAAAAATTTCCCTTCCAGAATGTGCAAGCGGAGAAACCAACGGCTAACTGCGCACAGCTTTATCTGCCCTTGCCTGCTCTGTTCGTTCGAGTGCGGTTCGAAACCTGAGATACGTACAATCGCTGCGAACGTTGATACGTTTCCCGGGAGGCGGTGATGTACCACGTGCTTTTCTGTGAGATCATTGCGTTACTTGTATTGATCCTCTCTCCCGGTGACGTCTGCTGCGCCTGAAGCGCGCATGCGCGTGTCTGCTGCAGCCATTTTGATTTCGGCTTCAGCTGCCGTCACGGCGAAGTCAACTGAGGGTATTTGTGATGCCTGTGCGGTGCGAGTTTTGCTGAGGGCTCGAGCTATCTTTTCAGCTGGGGGCCGCCTTCGAAAATGAGCGGGAACGACGGTATGGAAAGCCTAATTCCTATCGTAAACAGGCTGCAAGACGCCTACACTCAACTTGGAGCGAGCCTCACGCTAGACTTGCCTCAGATCGCCGTGGTCGGCGGACAGAGCGCAGGAAAAAGCAGTGTGCTGGAGAATTTCGTTGGCAGGTAGGTTAAGCACTGATTATTTGAGTATTTCAATCTTCCTTCGATCTTCTCCTGGATGCTTGAAACGGAATGTGGGTTTTGTTCTACTGAACGCCCCTGCGAGCCAACGGTCGAGCGACCGCGTCGGCGTCGTCGGACGGCCGCGAAGCGGGTACTGCAAGGGAGGTGGTCTGTCATTACGTTGAGTGTATTTCTTGAGAAGAGTTTTATATGTGAACGATAGTCCCCTGCAAAGCGATCGGACGCATCCCGCCTTCGCCGCAGTCATACCCGTGAAGCGAACAGCCACGGGTATGATGTTGACAGCGGAGGCGGTGGTCCCGCCGATGCTCCGACGCGAGAAACAAATAGGCCTACTACTGCATAGTGAGCAGTAATCGATTTTAGTTACTTTCGGAACGCGAGTCTATTGTATTTCATGTGTTTCTTGGTATTGTGCAGCGCATCTGATGCTACTATTCAGTAGAATTTGGAGGCAGTGAGTCTTAGACCTGTAGTTGAATTCCGGTTTCGGTAGAGGTGGGTCTGAGTAGTCGATTATGAGCTTTTTCCTGGAAACACCCCCAAGGCTGCGTAAGCTGGCCGTATCGGAACAAAAAATATTTTTTCGAACGCTGTTGTTTCGATGTAGGTGCTGATACTTTCTGAGAATTGTTTACCGCCTTGAAAGTGCTCCTTGCACACTTTATGCGCTGAAGCGGCATACTGTAGCGCTGCCGGCGTGATAATGCTTGTCAAGTTCGGAGGTAGCCTTTGTCCTGAAAGTATTGCGATAACGGGGAAGGTCGCAATGTGATCAAACCTTGAACAGTATATCGATGTCAGGGGCGTATTATTGCGGCATACATGATCAAGAGAAGCGACTATCAGGATATGCGGAACTTGCGTAACTACATAAGAGCGCAAAACGCTTCATCTCGGACGGTTCACTCAGTTTCATTAAATAATTATAATGGCTAACTATGTGCCGTCGCTCTCAATAACACTGACTTTAGAAGATCGCTTAAGGGCAGATGATTAGTTGGCAGCCAACCTCTGAATTAGGCAAACTTTTCACATTCTCCTGTTTCATAAGGTTTTGGTCAGGACAAGAGAGTTCGCATTCATAAAAAAGATAAGTATTCGTTTAGACGACCTTGTTTTCGAGCCTCAAAAGTCGTCTCTGAAGGGCGACTGCTATGCATTCATTTGGCGATTGTTCTTACATTTAAGGTGGCATGCTGTGCGTGTAGTTCGGAAATGGCATGTTCTATAACTTTGGTAGGATTCAGACAATCAAGAGGTCCAAGGTAATACACTGTTTATTCTAACTTATCACTGGTGCACATGCTTTTGATGTAAAACCTTAAATAAATATGTACTCCATAGTTGGAAAGAGCTTGCAAAAGACCATGACACTTTTGCAGCTCTAACATTGTCAGATGCACCGGTTTGTAGGTTTTTTTTTTTTTTTTTTTTGAGTGTCGTTACTGTTTATTACGTGTAACGAAATGATAATGAATTTTTAATCTTGTCTCGGAAATATGGTTGGGATCTACTCCCCTGAGCAAAAGTATAAGGACTGGGGATTCTGTGTTGAAGCCGTTTTTCTTCTCTGCTTATGGATGAAACTTGAAATTGAGGACTGCAGTCGAAACTTGACATTGCGAACGTTCCAGTGCACTTGTCATTTGTACAGTTGCAGCTGTATGTATTTGTTCTGAATCAGAACCCTTTGAAGGTTGATTGGTTCGATCTTTAGAACCCTCTGAAGATCGCACAGGAATATGTGTGCAGTTGCAACAATCTTAGGTTTCGAGCTTATTTACTAACTGTATGAGTGAAGAAAGAAATATTGAATGGGAGATACATGGGATTATTGTTTGTATGTATTAATGCATACATTATTACAGTGAAATACCACCTGATCACACATCACTTGAAGGCTTTGCAGATGAACTACTACAAAGTTCCACGTGCTAATAGCAAACCCGTTCACTTATGTTTCACTTGAATGAAGAGCTAACACATTCTTGAGCTCCCTCAAAATTCCGAGTGAAGTTTTACTGTATTGAGTTAACACACATAAACTGCCTGAAGAAGGAATATTGTAGCTCTCTGTATCAGCACAGTTGAAAACAAGAAAAATGTATTTAAACATTGGTTTTGGTGATCATTGGTGCCAATTTAACTGCCATACAGCTTTGTTATTGAAGGTTTTCGTCTTTGCAAAACATTCACTTGGTGCAATATGTACATTTGTCATGCCTTGCATCCATTGCAGAGTGCTGTTCTCTTAGAAACACTCTAGCCAGAAGATCACTGCTCTGTTCATTGTCAATATTAAGTTCATTACCACTGTCTCTTTAGATTTGTTGTTTGTTTCTATAGTATCACACCCTTGTGATCCTTCATTAGAAATGTTCAGGACTGATTATAGTGAGCGCTTCACATTAAGTTTACATCATCATTGCACTACAGTATGAAGAAAATGAGTAACAGCACTTCTTCTGTCTCAGTCATGTCCCGTTTTTCAGTGCTGTTACTCGTTTTCTTCAGACATGTACCAGCCAGCCCAAGTTGGCACGTTATTGCACTGCAGTAGCCGTGGCATTCACGATGTTGAGTGCAGCCGCTGAGCACGATGTTGAGGTTTATTTGTGGCTGCGGCAGCCAACAATGGGGGTGGAATGCAAAAATGCTCGTGTACTGAGCATTGAATACACATTATAAAAAAACTCCACGTAGCCAAAATTATTTCAGAGCTTCTCATTGTTGCATCTAACACAGTTTCTGTGTTACGTTGAGATGCAGTTTTCAATTCCCAGGTTGTTAGAATTAATAAAGACCTCCACTATGGTGTTTGTACAACCCATTGACAGCTTCAGGATATAAAGTTCAACCAGAATTTAGTCTCCTTTAGAACATGGACAGTAAAATTTAAATTCAATAGTAATGTGCTGTACTTGCCATTATAACCTATTATGTCCAACCTATGGCTGGATATAATAGGAACTATATTGGTTTGAAATTTTTTATTCTCATGACAATACATAGAAAGAGGGACCGTGGAACAAAAAGGCCACAAATGGTGGCTTGAAAGTGTTCGAGGCCAGACAACAGGCACCGCAAATGGCAGCACAGCACAAGCGTACCAACACTCATTAAAAAAAAAAAAAGAAAAAAAAGAGAGAGTGAGCATTAGCTCAGTATCATCACACAAATGAGGTCACAATTGGCATCTTACAGGCAAAATAGATAAACTATCGGCAGACAGCTATACAGGCAAATAAGACGCTTATCTATTTCAACATTAATTGTTAGGGATTTGTTCTTGCAGAAAGGAAAAAAAAGTTACCAAGGTTCATTGCTAGTACTAAGGAAGTATTATACAAAATTGCACTGCATGGCACAAGTTGTACTAAAGGGTGAATAAAGTGCTTCCGGGGCAATGTAAGAATGCTTGTATGCTCCTAGAATGGAATAAGACTTCTATTGAAGCAAATCTGTTCCAAAGTTGGTACCACAAGTCATATTTGTGTTTTGCTTCATTTCTACACATGCATACAATTATTGTTTACTAATTTGGTGTTAGAACATTAGAAGTTATTTTTTATGCCTTTGGCGATTTACCTTACATTTAAGGTGGCATGCTGTGCATGTAGTTTGGAAATATCATGCTTTATAACTTTGGTAGGAGTCGGAAAATCAAGAGGGTCCGAGGTGCATTGCAAGCCTAATATGTAATTTCTCTTTCAATGCTGAAAATCTTGACCTGCAGCTTTCTGGCAGGATTTTATCATCTGTTGAAAGAACAGTTCTGAATTCTGGTGTAGCACATTATTTCTGCTTTAATAATGCACTCATAGCTAGCATCGAAAAGCTGCTGTGCACAGATCGTTTCTGAGACCTAACAGTGTACAGCAGGGTTCTCAAATCATGGGACCTGCTGACAGCCCACAAAGCCATTCTGTGTGATACAGTCAGTCCCTGGGCTTTCAGCCTTCTTCCTTTAATTACTTATTACTCCTGACACACGGGCAAACTAAAGTCCTTTGAAGTAAACCCTTTTTTATACTCTGAAGGGCCCCGTACCAAAGGCAGTTTAACTGGTGACACACAGTATGGTGTCCTTAAAATGATTTCTATAAGCATTGCAGGGAAAAACAATGGTGCTGCTTATTTAAGTCTTGAAAATTCAATTGTGAATCTGGTCAAAGCAAAGCATAAAGAAACATGGTGAATTGTATTTTAAAGGCTTGTCGCAGCATTACAATGCACATGTTTCTGAAATGTCGTCACTTTCAACTTGTGTGTTGGTGTGTTTATTATCTGCCACGGTGCACTGCCGCTGCCGGATATGGTGTGTTTACTGACTATCCATGATGCACAGGCAACTGCTCACATGTGAGCGAGCTAAAACTAGACCACGCAAATCGCGTTGCCCTGGCAGAGCCATACCTGTAAGGTGCCATAAAGTGATGAAGCTACTAGAGCACAATTTGGCAGCATGACAGTGGTGACTACAGTATTCACACATATTTACAAGCAATATTATTGTCAAAAAAAGGCACCATTTTGTTTCAAGTTACCTGTTGTTTAACTGCGCAAGAGGTGACCCCTTTAGGCTCATAAAGGAGTTTGAACGTACTCCTTCTGCTAAGGGCCCCCACCAAAAAGGAGATACTCCCTGCATTAATGCCTTTCTGGTAGATGTGCCTAGTCCTATGTGATGTAGTCCATGTAGTGTCCATGCGACGAGATATAACTGGGCAATCCTCTTGGTTCCTCATTTGGGCATGCGACACTGTAGCTTGTGGGGAGTAATTTACACATAGCCTGATGCGAGTTAGTGTGGTGCAGTCTACATAGGAAGTTAATTTCTATTTGCAGTCTCTAACGAAAGCGCATGCCTCCTTATAGAACATTCTCATGTGTTTCATTTTAATGTTGTTAGTAAAAGTTTGAAACTATGACAATTCTCCTTGTGACACTGTTAATTGATTAGGGCCAAAGATGTACCCAGCTCTTAGTCATTTCTCCATTAAAAAAGCAAGGAAAATGGGCAGCAGCTGCTAATCAGCAGCAGTATATAATTAGGGTCCTTTGTTTTTGGCTTTTAATATATATATATTTTTTTTGGGGGGGGGGGGGCATAAATCTGATATCATTTTAAAGACCAAAACACAGGAGAAATTGGGCTCTTTGTTGTCTGGCAGGGAAACTGGGGGTTTTATTGTCTGGCAGCCCAATGTTCAGGATTTTCCTATGGCTCTTACAAATGATTAACACAAGCAATGGTCTCCTTTTGGACTCAAACGTTCTGCTTAAACAAGTGAAATCACTCACAGGAACCTGTAACGGCAAATAAAGGTGCTCGCAACAGATGTGACAAACTTACCTCTACAAATTCTTGTAGGGCATTATTATTACATTTAAATGAAACCACATCAACTAAAACGACGGAGACTTGTCTGACGATCCCTTCTTTTCCCACTTTTGCAACAAATGAAAAAAGTACAAAAGGTGTGCACACGGGCATGCTTTACGGGAGGTGTGATGCTTTTCCTTATATTTTACAAGCCCTTGCTGACATACAATATCATAATGCATTGTGAGCATTTCTCGGTCCATCCTAGACCTGTCAGACTTTTCATCCTTGCATGTTGTTGTCCTGTTTTACTGGTTCCCAATATATGCTTTTGCAACAAAATTAATGGAATTACCCTGCTTTGAACGTAATGTAGTTGGGGTAAACATCTTCATGTCACAGCTATAGTTGCAATGCAGTGAATTACCACTGATTGCATGTATGTGACGTGCGGGAAGTGTGTTGCAATGTGCCATTGTCATATTTAATTAAACGCAGATACTAAAACAGCAACAAGCTTTCGTTCACTCAATGTTGGTAGGTGCTGAATATATTTTTAGATATGGGGGGTTGGTTATTGCTTGAGCGTTACATGAGAATGAGGCATATGTTATTTATATATTACTGTTATTAATATTATGATACATCTTAACCACTTGTTCACATGAGGTGGGCAGTGTTCATTACTTTTGTAACACCTGTATTTATTATTAAAGTGTTGGGCTGCTAAGCACAAGGTCGCGGGATCAAATCCCGGCCATGGCAGCCGCGTTTTTATGGGGGCGAAATGCGGAAATACCCATGTACTTAGATTAAGGTGCACGTTAAACAGTCTCAGGTGGTACAAATTATTCCGGTGTCCCCCACTACAGCGTGCCTCATAATCAGATTGTGGTTTTGGCACATAAAACCCCAAGGAAGGTCAAACTTCCGGGAGGAATCGTGTTTAACCTGATTTTCATAAATATTGTTTGAGGTGCAAAAATCTCGCATTATTGGGTTTTATCCAAAAACGAAGGACCCTAAATATAAATTACTAATGCATACTTCAATTTTCACAATGCATGGAGATCAGATTGACTGAGCATCATTGCTAGCTTATAAATAGCAGCATTACATTGGGAAGCAAGTGATAACTACAGTGTAGCATATATAACTGTGCTATGTAAAATATGTATTAACTTTGTGGAGGAATGCAGTGATGGCTGCTAACCAGGGGTTTCCATATCTTTAAGTGCAAATTAGGAAGGACACTGAAAAAAAAAAAAAAAAAAAGCAAACCTGGTGGAAGTGTAGTCATTGGAGGTCACCACAATTGATTTGAACTCTCAAAACTTGTTTATCACAGAAATGAGTGGGAGTACTGATGCAGCTTTGGAAGCATCAATTTGTGTAGTGGGACAAATGTACAGTGCCGTCCACGTCCTTGATGTGCATAGTCCTCGGCACACCACTTCACTGTGTTCACTTTGGGAAGTCTTTTGTTTGACATCAACAAATGGGCTGGGGCAAAATGATCTATTAAAAAGCTACTATTTGAAAAAGAATAGGGATAATAGCACACAAAACTCGCTGCAGGCCCCCCAAGTGTCATTTGCTTCTTCAGAGCGTGTCCACACTGGAAGTGTTCTCATTGGCAATCCCAGCAAACATATTCTGAAGATGTGGTGGATGCTTTCTTCTGTGCTTGAGGGGTCTTAAACCACCTTTAGTACAAAAGAAATGAAAATGAGATTAGTACAGTAGATTTACGTTAATTCGACTCCGTTTAATTCAATTTCGACTGAAGATCCCGGCCGACGCCCATGCATTTCTGTGGGCCCAAACTTTCCTTATTTTGATCCTAAAATTGGCCTTTGCCGGAGAATTTGAACTTGACCAATCAGCAGGAATCTACCTGACCCCTTTGGTGACTCCAATAATGCGATCCCTTTGGTGGTGGCGTCTGTCTGGGTGGATGGAGCTCAGGGGACAGTGAGTGCGTTGAACAACCGTCATCTCCCGTTGAAAATGCCTATTTTTTGGTCTGCCCTAGGATGATTTTCAAGCAATAACCATAGCTCACAATGTCTCATTGTGGTATTTATCGGATTCTAATGTGCACTTTTATTGTTTAAAAAAAATTTTGCCGAAAATTGTCTGCACAGCGCGAACGGATACGAAACTAAAACTGCCTTCGCGGCTTTTGTATGCTTACCGTATGACACTGGTGTAATGCAGCAAAGGTGACTTTAAAAATCGTGGGCTACCTAAACACTTTTTATGAGTTGTGAATGCGAAAGCATTAATGTCCAATTGAACACTGCTGAGTGGTCCTTTGAGTTATGAACTCCTCGCGAGCAAGCGAGTGCGTTGAAATACTTGCCGTGTTTTGATTTGGCCTTACCAAGGCACAGTTTGAATGCAGGAGAGAGCTTGCGCAGACAAGGAACGCACGGATAACACAGGCCTCTGAGAGCGAGAGTGACGTGGTGTTGCAGCCAATGGGAATTTAGGATGCCGTTTCGCTGCTACAGGTGCCGGCTTTTTCGCTCAATGAGCCATTTGACACTTTCCCATAAAAACTTTGCGGGGAAGCTGACTTTAAGAAACTGGCCATTATTGTGCAGCACAGTTAGACCCATGCTCAATTGTTTTGCAAAAAAATTGAGTGTGCTTTAGATTTCTACTTTGTTTAGGAGTTTTATTGTAATTTCTATGTTAGTTTTGTACTTTGGGGACGCATGGAAAGTGGGCGCGCGTTTGATTCAGTCGCGGTTTAGTATTGGGCAAATACTGCCAAACGAATCAGCGGTGTGTTTTGGCATTTTTTTCTGCATCCTGTTTAATTCGACCCGCCAGATAATTGTATCACTTTTGTCAGTCCTGTCAGGGTCGAATTAATGGAAGTCAACTGTACAAGGTGCGCAAACCACTATGTAGTTTTCAGCCAGGTAGACAACTGCATAGAAGCTTACAGGCACCATGGTGCACATTTATATGCATACTTAAGTTGGCCCACGTACAACTTTCGCCAATGTGATCTGTGATGACTGTGGTGAGCTACTCAGTGTACTTCATGTCCTCCTGCAATGTCAGGAACTGGAGCCTCAGAGGAAAAAACATTTTCCGTTACCATTACGGCAGAATATTCCATTGCATCCATGTATGTTTTTGGGCAATGAACCTCTTTTTAACTACCAATCACTTCTCGTGTTTTTAAAGGATATACATGATTTCCGAGTTATCTATCCAGGTGACGTGTAGCACGGCCTCTCTGCAGAGGCCGCTGCTGCGGTATTTTATTAAAGAACGCACGTACGTCCTGGTCTTTGTCCACAAAGGCCTTCGGTAGGCGTCGTGCAACTTTTATACCAATAATTTTAGGCACCATGACCATTTCTCATACATTCACGACCCACAGATCATTCCACACCTCACTGCCATAATTCTATTCGATATGTTTTACGCTTCTATACCGCGATTTGTTCTTAGGCCCCTTTACAGCCACATAGCATTCTATCATCGGAGCTCACTGATCATGGCAAACATACCATTCATTGTCTGGCGCTCTTTGGCCACATTTGGCCCTTGCGCCACAAAACATCAAATATCACCATCATCACTATGTAGCCAGGTAGACAACTGCATAGGAGCTTACAGGCACCATGTGCACATTTATATGCATACTTAAGTTGGCCCACGTACAGCTTTTGCCAATGTATCACAAAAGTGATATATCTGAAATGAACCTGAACAGTAATCTTGAGCTGCAAGGTATGTGCTTTAGCCATGGTGCACCTCAAGAAAGAATAGAAAGTTTGCAAGGTACTTAATGCACAGATGCATAAAATGTGCAGGCATCCATAGTTTCTGGCACTTTCTGCTATAACTTGCCACACAAAGGCTAAACTTCACCAATGATCACCAAAGGACTGAATGTACAAATGTGGTAATTGCATCTCGGAACCACCGGTAGGTATGAAGTTATAGTGAAGGCGTAAAAAGGTGCAAGCACAGCTGTGCACACTGCTGCTGATTGGAATTGCTGCCATTCTTAAGGTGTACTCAATTCTGTTGTTTCATATTGGTCATTATAAATATAGAATTGTGTTGAAGTTAATGTCGTGTACACCATTCCTAGGGACTTCTTACCAAGAGGATCTGGAATTGTCACTCGTCGACCACTGGTGCTACAGCTGATTAACTGCAATACAGGTAACAGTTATATTAATATTTAAATTTTCTAGCAAGTAATGTTGTAATTGTAACAAGTTCTTAAGTCGGGTCACTGCCGTTTGCTAGATACTGACTTATTCTTTCTTTTCAGAGTATGGAGAGTTCCTGCACTGCCGTGGCAAGAAATTCACAGATTTCGATGCAATCCGCAAGGAAATCGAGGATGAAACAGATCGGGTGACAGGCAGCAACAAGGGCATTTCAAGCGTGCCCATCAATCTCAGGGTCTACTCACCGCTTGGTAAGAAAGCAGCTAGATTTTGTGGGGCAGTTTCTTGAAGAACAAAGCGCATAATTGGTAATGTTAACTTCTAGCATATGTGGAGCCAGTCATAGAAGATCCTTATAGGGCACCTGCAGGGCTATTTAGTGGCTCATGTTACTGTACGAGCTTTCATTCAAGTTGTACATGGGGCAGATGTTTTTGAAATTTGTGTTTTGATGCAGTGAATGTCCGTAAGAAAATGTTAAGACTTGGCTTGTGTTAAGACCCTTATTGAACATTAGGTTAGTGTATTGAGAATTCATGGGCATATTGGCGCTAGCATTTTGGACTTGTATGAGGCTGCTGTAATGCCACTTACCATAAAACCAAATGGTTAGTGCTCTACCTTAGTTGCTAGTGAAATTACATTCTTAATTCAAAACTGATTTCTGCTTTTAGGAATTTCATTGCTTGTCACCTTGCTAATCATTCAGTGTCCCACTAACCTCGAATGTCCTGCACTTTTTCCTGCACCTCCCATCTCCTTGCTCTTGTGCCCTGTGTTGGCCTCACTCAGTGCTGAACCTGACCCTGGTCGACCTTCCGGGGTTGACTAAGGTCCCCGTCGGTGATCAGCCTGCGGACATTGAGAATCAGATCCGGGAAATGATTCTTCAGTTCATTCGCAAGGAGAACTGCCTTATACTGGCAGTCACATCGGCCAATCAAGATCTGGCTACTTCAGATGCCCTGAAGCTCGCCAAGGAAGTTGACCCAGAAGGTATCAGGCTGTTGAAATATTTAACTCCTTTTTCTTCTCTTTCCTCTCTTGGCCTTGGGCAGTGCTGAACCTGACCTTGATTGACCTTCCGGGGCTGACTAAGGTTCCAGTTGGGAGTCAGCCCCCAGACATCGAAATGCGAGTGCGGGACTTGGTTCTGAGCTATGCCTCTCGGGAGAACACAATCCTGTTGGCTGTGACTCCAGCTAATCAGGACTTGGCCACCTCAGATGCAATAAAATTGGCCTTGGAGGTAGACCCGTCAGGTTAGCTCAACCATGCCAATCTTGGCATGGTGTGTGCACAGGTTGGAGTGGTTTGGTTTGTGCTAATACTAACCTTTGTTGCTCAAGTAGTTGTTAAACTGCAACATGTGAGGCATGTAGCTAGTTTTAAACGTTAAGCAAGGTCAGCATTTGGAACCAATTGCTGTAGCCACGATATCTAGATGCAAACAGGCATCTGACATGCTTGGCAATTGAGTATAATCATAGCACTGGTACAAAACACTTGGTATGGCAACTAAAATAAGGGGAAAAGGACAACATCTTGGTGCCATTGTGGATGGTTTTTGATATTTTGATAACTTCTTCGAAATGGCTCATGCCACTTTAGAGTGGCTTGTACAACACTTTTGTACTGCTCGTCAGGATTAAACTGCTCGTCAATGTAATCAAGCTGAATGCATATGGATCAAGCTTAATGCAACATCTGGATGCTGGATCAATGCTTAATGCTGGATCAAGCTTAATGCAACAAGATACTGAGCTATATTATGAACCAATATTTTGTCCTTTGTCGGTTTGATGTCATTATTTGGCACCTGACACATGCATATGCAAAAAATTCAAAATGAGTGTCCTCTCCTGTGAGTCGCCTAGATAGATATGTAAAAGGGAGGAGAGTGGACTTGCTGTATTATGCCTTTGTATATGCGTTAAGTACCACTTAGCTTATTTCGGCTCAGTGGGAACCACTTTTATTGCATTGTGCATTTATACATGTACACAGTTCAGTTTATTTCTTCAAGGAAAATGTTTCATGGTTTATTTAGGAAAAATTATTTCTGCTGCAGTTCTAGCATAACGAAATGTTTTTTTGTACCCAAAGGATACTTAAGTACATATTGTGGACACTTTGGGTCTGTGGCTGGTTGGTCAAAATTTTAGAATCAAGGCTTTGACTTTTATAGTTTCATAAGTGCATTTTTGTCTGTTGTCAGAGCATGCCTTTTAGTACTTTTGTTATAGCAGCTGTTAGCTCTTATGGGCATCAAAAGATGAAGTATTGGTTCAGCTCACCTGTCCTTTATATTTCAGACTTCTACTGGGTATAATACTTCAGTTAGCAGGGTGAATTTTAAATCATAGTTGATCGTTGTCCTAAAGAGATGGTGACACATAAACTGAGCATTTTCTCACAAAATACATGTATTTGGAGTAGAGGCTATTTAAAGTTTCTCATGGGGTTCTGAATGCGTGCGTTTTTATTTCATCAGGTTATTGCATCCTAAGGTTACAGCTACAAAACGGGTAATTTTTAGAGGATGTGGCATGCAGAGTTAATAAAAATGATAGTGTTTGCCTTATTCATCAGAGCTGTAGGTGCCAATTGCATGTTTGGTATTTTCTTTACATGTACATCTAATGGAGTGTACTAGTCTACTAACCTTGTCATTCTTTATTTTTTTTTAATGCATAAATACATGCTTTTTTATTTCATTTTTTTCCTGCTCAGTAAAGATTGTGGATAGAAAATTGTATGTATGTCAAAGTGCAGACAATACTGGGACATTAAGGGGCGGGGGGATGGACAGTGGACTTGAGCGTTTTAACTGCATTTACTTCTAACATTGGGGGGGGGGGGGGGGGGCTGCTTTTAATGCAGACAAGTTCAAACTTTTCCACTTAGTCTTTAATACATTTTTTATAGTATCGTGCACTATTTCATACAGAAAGAATGAAGTGTGTTGAAGATATAAGGATGCTAATATATCGTTTATTTTTGGGTTAAACAGCATTTACAAATAATCTTACTTAGCAAAATAGCTGAAGCATTTTCTAGTTTCACATACACTGGGCTTTTTTCTGAAACAAGAAAATGTAGTGGCTGCGATCATTACTGCACTAAAGAAGCTAAGTACTGGAGGACCAAATTTTGAGCTTTTTTCTGGCAAGGATGCATGGTATTTTTCTGGCATTTCCATTTCTATCATTATGATAACTGATCTTAAAGGCAGCATGCCTGTGCCATTTTTAAGACCTCTGTTGCACATCTTAGCATGCCACTTGGTGGATATATTTGTCAAGAATGCCTGCATATTTTGGTATGCACACACATGTGCACGTACACACTTTTAGGCTGATTTTCCCCTCCATCCCACCTTAAAGCATGTTTAATGATATGCTTGTGACAAATTATTATTGGTTTATTTATTCACATCCTCAAGCATGAAGTTTCACTTAGACAGAAAAAGAAAAAAAAGTCTAAAGGGGATTGCCTTCTTTAATTTGAAGCATATTCAGTTGCATAGCAAGTTCGAAATGCGTCTGGGAATGACAATTGCTTAGGGTTTGCAAGATGTTTTATCTGATTTTTTGGTGGGAATTCGGCATTTACTGTCCTCCTTGTTTGATCGTGCATCACACGTTTATGAGGAGTCACTTCAAATCCAGGACTCATTTGACCACTCTATAAACTTGACCCAGTGGGTAGTGGTCAGGCCACAACTGTGCTGCTGGACAAGTCTGGAATTTAGGTTCCTGAGTGCTTGTACCCTCACAGTGGCCCTCAAAACAGCAAATGCACTTCATGTGCCTGTGGTATGAATACAGCCAAATTATGCAAATGTATTGAAAGAGCTAGTGTGTGGGCTATACTAAAGGTGTCACTCATCAGGCCATCATGTGGTCCAATCTCTAGTTCACTGTGTAAGTACCTTCAAGAATTATGATATCTTAAGTTTTCTGCAGCAAGGCCAGCACAGTTCAAGGGCAAAGAGTATGTCATTAAGCTTTCAGAACCTCTGTGAACAATGTACAGGTATGCATAACTGATTGATCCTGCATTTTCTTCTGGCATATTCATGCATAAGCGAGGAAAAAATGGTGGGAATTTATATCTCAATCAAATAGTTAACATGATTGGCCAAGGTAGCTCATGCAATGTGCCTGTGCAATGTGTACTAACCTGGTTCTGTGTGTTGCAGCATGTTTTGCTTGACATACTTTGGCTCTTTCACATGCACGTACTGAAGTTGCTTCTGCACCATTTCATTTGGAAGATGTTGGCTTTTTGAATTCCAGGTCTGCGCACCATAGGTGTGATCACCAAGCTGGACCTTATGGATGAAGGAACTGATGCCAGGGACATCCTAGAAAACAAGTTACTGCCATTGAGGAGAGGTAAAAAAGGCATATCTTGTTATTAAAACAGGAGTCTGTTTCTCAATGAGGAGTATCGTACTTATTCTGTGGTCTCCACTTTTTCAGGATATGTGGGTGTAGTGAATAGGAGCCAGAAGGACATAGAAGGCAAGAAAGACATCAAGGCAGCCATGGAAGCAGAACGGAAGTTTTTCCTTAGTCATCCTGCATACAGGTCAGTTATAGCATACTGGTGGGGCTATGCTACATGGCATTGCACAGACATTTGCCTTATCTTAAGGCGGCTTTATGGCCTTACAAGCATCTGGCTTCGGACTGGGTTCTGCCTCATGTGCTGTTCTGTATTGTGTAAGAAATCCTTACCCGCTGTGGTAATTCGGGGGCTGTGGCATTCTGTTTGTGAGCACGGCCCTGCAGGTTTAATTCCTGGTGGCATCCACCACATTTCGATGGATATGGAATGCAAAAATGCCTTTGTTATTAGTTCGGAGTACGTTATTAAAGAATCGCAAGTGGTTGAAATATAATCTGGAGCCCTCCACTACAATGTCTATCTTGGCCAGTGTTGCATTAGGGCTTTAAAATAAACCCCGCAGTTAAATTGCACAAATACTTGAGCATTTTAATAATGTGGACCTAGAACAACTTAGTGAGTTTGCAAACATCACAGTTTCTAATAGGCAAATAGCTGCGTATTTTAAAGGAGAGACATACTTTTTAAAGAGTTAGACTCAACCACATGCTTCTTGCATGCAAAAAATGACACTTAAGGAATGTTTCTCTTGAATTATTTTTGGTTGATACTAAAGTTTGTTTAGAAATGCCGGACTTGGTGTCATCATTATCACAGTATCATGAGAGCAATATGTACTGATGTCTTGTAGCAATGAGGTTATGTGTGATGACATTGCTGATAAGAACATAAACAAGAGTGCTGCATGCATTTCTTCTGGTTGCACTGGTGTGTGGCAGCCGCACTGATCGCAGAAACGGAGTAAGCCAATTTATCATGTCGTGATGCATCTGCATCTTGTATACTGAAACTGATTTGTAAAGTATTGTAGTAACTTGCTTGGGGATGCTCATGCTTGCCAGTATTTTTTTCTATGGTTTAGAGGACTTGCACCTTTACTTTGTAGCAAAAGTATGACAAGTAGAAAATGTGATGTCAATGCTCCTGTTGACATGACATTCCAGCTGTGATATTGCTGTGCAGGCACATGGCTGATCGCATGGGCACACCATACCTCCAACGGGTACTGAACCAGCAGCTGACCAACCACATTCGAGACACCCTTCCAGGTCTTCGGGACAAGCTGCAGAAGCAGCTCATTTCCATGGAGAAGGAGGTGGAAGAGTACAAGAACTTTCGCCCTGATGACCCGTCCCGCAAAACCAAGGCTATGCTTCAGTCAGTGCCAGATTTTTTTAAATCTCCTTCCAGCATATGCTTAATGCCTATGGTAGCTACAATAGCCACTTGTTTATTTTGTTGTCCTCTTGGACTGTTTCATCTCACTTTCAAGCTTATGGTAGCTACAATAGCCACTTGTTCATTTTGTTGTCCTCTTGGACTGTTTCATCTCACTTTCAAGCTTCTACATAATGAAACATTGTGTGGGGAAAAAATTTGTACGTGTCATAGTAATTCAAAATTAACTGTGCAGCTATTGTTGCTTTCATGACTCTCGTTGCAATATCTTGCATGTTAATTGTCTGGGGCTTTCTCTTTTCGGGAACCCACCGGGTTGAGAAGTATGCATCTCTCTCCAGGGTGACCAGGTGAACCCAGGCCAGCAAGTGGCTAGGTGACTCAAGCCCAAAGTGGCGTTGCATATCCAAAAGAAGCCCCAAACCAAGTGCCAAATTTCATCTGCCCAGTTTATTAAATAATGTGACCGAATCCCCGTTACTGTGTACTCTATCAAAAAATGCTCACTTGTGTTTTGAAAGGTCTCTCAATTTTTTTATTACACTGAAGAAAAAACTTTTCAGAATAATTTTTGTAGATTGGCAGCTTGGGCTATGCAATAACTGTACTGCAGCCTTCTACGCTTTCACTAAGATATACATGTAAAAGTAAGTGTACCATTTCTAAGCCACATAAAAAAAGCTGCTAAGCAAGAGGATTTGTGAATCTAACAATAAACCCGTTTTCAGAAACAAAGTATGAACTGGCCCAAAGAACTGTGACAAATGATGGGGTAATTTTGCAAGCAACTAGAGGACGACGACTCACTTGATCAAATCTGCTTGTAACAAGTGGAGCTGGCCTTGCTGTATCTGTGTTCTCATAGAAAAGCACGTGCTACATTACAGAAATTCTGTTTCAGAATGATTCAGCAGCTTCAGACAGACTTTGAACGAAACATTGAAGGTTCTGGCTCTGCTGCTATCAACACATCAGAGCTCTCTGGGGGCGCCCGCATCAACAGATTGTTTCACGAAAGATTTCCTTTTGAAATTGTCAAGGTAGGCTGGGTCGGCTAAGTTCTATTCTTTGTTCATTTGTTTTTTTTAATCGGATTCGACTCGATGAGTTACATTGTGCTTACTATCGATATCACGTGATTGCCTTTTCAGATGGAGTTTGATGAGAAAGAGCTACGTAAAGAGATTGCCTTTGCAATTCGCAACACACATGGCATTCGGGTCGGACTGTTTACTCCAGATATGGCCTTTGAGGCTATAGTGAAGAAGCAGATTGCCAAGTTGAAGGAGCCTTCCATCAAGTGTGTAGATCTTGTCGTGGCTGAACTGGGAAATGTGATTCGGCGATGTGCTGAAAAGGTGCGTTTGTTTACTTGCCACTGTTGCTTCGACGTATCTTTGTGAATAGCAGCACTGTGGTGTGATGTTATCATAGAAACTTGCATCATTGTTACGTGACACATATTTGTGTTTAAAGGGGCCCTGAAACACTTTTTATCGAACTCGTGAAATGCATTTGAAGTATTTTTAAAATAGACTATTTCAGAAATACTTTGCAGCAAAAAGTACTTCACCGCATTTTGCAGAAACGAAGTTATTGGCAATCAAAGATTGCCTGTGATCCTCTTAACGGTGCTACTGCTCCTCATTCGATGCTTTTCACTGCTAAGGCTACAGCTGAGTGGGGCGGGGCCCACAACGCTCCACCTACTGAATGTCACCGGGGCATGCAGTTCAAATTTGATTTTGGATGTTCACGTAGACGCCACTACTTCCAATATTGGCACCTACGACTTAGGCTATCCCTTAACTTTTGGTTCAGTTCAAGGTGCCTCCGCATGTGTCTCATGCATTTTTTTCGCTGCAGTATATGAGATAGCTATGCACAGCTGTGTTTTCTTGCAGCAAGTGGCACATTTCCTTTTGCATTTACCTCTACGGCTATCACAGAATTTCCGAGGGTTGAACGAAACGTCGTCTTCATGTTCGCTTGTGCGAGTACATCAGCTATGCGCATATCGGCTTAAAGGTGCAGGTATAGACTGGCTACGGCCAGTCTGGAGCACGCGTCTTGCGTTTTGGCTGTGATCCGGAGTAAAATGCAGACGAACGCCATGCGCTGCGCATTTCGTTATGTTGGCGAAAATTCGATATCTAGGTTTGGGGGGTGCTGTCAGTGTGACTGGCGGCGCTTGGTGCACTTTTGGCGCGGCTGGCATGGGAATAGAACATGTCCTATCTCACGCCAGAGCCGCTAGACCAGAGTGCATCATGTGCTAGTTTGGCTTGCAGCATGCTGGCCTACAGTTCGGGTGCACTGAAGCAAGCTTGCTGAGCTAGCGCCTTCGCCAAATACAAAAGTGCTCACTCACTGCTCACATGTGCGCATGTGTGATCACCACGCTGATGCAGGCCATATTCAACACTGAACTATACAGGGGGCAAATTTTAGGCTATCCTGGCGTCTATCCAACTTCGCTGGCCGCTGCCTGGCATGTTGGATGTTGGATTATATCCGCGCCTTAAGCGATGGATGCCACACTCCAGACTCGCGTTGAAAGGGTTCCTAACGTTATGAGCTTCAACCTTGATGGCGACACACCTCGAAGGTGTGCAACTCGCGAGGCAGACGACCTGTTCTAGTCAGATGTTGGCACTCGGCTCAGCTCGCCAAACGTCTGGAGTAGTACTCTACCTGTAGCCATGTCGGCCGCAGACACCAGTCGGAGCACACGGTTGTCCTCAGCGAGCCGCAGTGAGTTCAGCGAGCGACCTCGTTGTGGCTACCCCATGGTAGCCTCTGTAGCTATGCTAGGCAGCAGATGCAGCTACGTGCAACTGTAATGGCTAAATGTAGTGCATACGACAGGGCTGGAGTGTGCGCTCACGCTCATGTGCTCCACTCTGACCGTGCTATGTGGTGCGAACCAGCTTTGTCTTGCACCAGCTTTACTGACAGATAGTAGCCACATCCAAATTGTGTATTTTGAAGTGCTATCAATAGCTCATTACGAAGCGAGTTTGCCAAGGCATCTAGCCAGGAGCGTACACTTGCCAACTAGTGTTGGCAAGTGTACGTGTGGTCTAACCTTAAGTTTTGCGTGGTTAGAGGCTAGTTGAGTGTTCAAAACTAATATAAATTAGTGAAACCCCACGGCTATGTCACCGAGAAACATTGTGGCCGAAGTTTCATTCCTGTGTGGGTGGGTGTGGCCGATCGTGAGCAGACAATAGTTGGCTTCTTCCAGAAGTACGTTACTCTTATCGAAATTCAAAACGCAGGTTTTCACTTACTTCAGCCTGTTTAGTAAACAACGACAATAAATGGAGGGTAACAACAGGAAAAAGCGCACTGAAACGGGTAAGTAAAGTAGGGTGTTTGAGCAAAAGGTGACTTCGCGCACCGTTTGTGAGCCCCATGTGCCATGCATGAGTGCAAAATTTGGCTGAGATTTTCACAGCAACGTATGTTATCCGTGGAACGTGTTTTTATCACCAAGCCCGAGGTGTGGTTCAGGCTCCTTAAGATGCAGTCGCCGATAAAAATATATAGCGTTTATTGCGGTAAGAATATGCTGGATGGAAATTTTTTGCACTCAGTAGCAGTGGGAATTTGTGGTTGTGGAGTATGCCCTAGCTTTTTGATGAAAAGGATTGCTTGGTGTACAATGGAATAAGGGGGAAAAAAAAATGCTCGGAAGTGGCACTGTACGAACACACCAAATGTATCTTTATTGGAAAGCTTATGGCCCTTTATTTCCTTTTCGCTTATCCAGCGAGCATGAAACTTTGGCTTTCTTATAAACTTAAGTCTCTTGCTTTCTTGAACCATGGTGTCTTTCTCAAGCTTACACCGAGATTGTATTTATCAAATATGACTGTTGAGAAACAGCTAAAAGATTCTTCCATTTACTTTGAAGCTCATGAATCCAAGTGAAGTGAGAAAGCGAGGTTTTTTTATCTTCATTGTTATGATGTTCTTCACTATGCATTCAGGGGGTCTCTAAAAGACCTTTGAATGAGTTGAGGGGTGTGCGACAGTGACAGCTACATGTTTGTGAACCACTGACATATCAGATCACATGCACTGAGCTGTGACCTTTATTTTGTTTTTGATACTTGATATCTAATTTTAAATAGCCTGATTTTCTGCTAATGTAATTGGGATACATTTTGTCTTCTAGATGAGTCGTTATCCACGACTTCGGGAGGAAACTGAACGCATTATCACCTCACATGTGCGTGAGCGAGAGCAGACATCTAAGCACCAAATCTCTCTGCTGGTAGAGGTGGAGCTTGCATACATGAATACGAACCACGAAGACTTTATAGGATTCACAAAGTAAGTTCAGCTTATTTTCAGGTCCAATTCTTTTTCAACTGTCTGTTGAACTGTTTTGTCTTGCGTACTGCAAGATATTACTATGCATGATATGTTATGCACTATTATGCCTTGATTAGGTGTACATGTTCTGTGCCATTGAGTGCTGTATGTGAATCTTTTACTCGTGTTGCTTTGTGTAGTAGCACGTGTGTGTGTGTGTGTGTGTCTGTGTGTGTGCACTCTGTTTCTATTATTTTGTGATAATCCTAGCTTACTGCTGCTTGGAACTCTGGCCATGTTGCTTTTGGTACTCCCAGTGAGGCTAATGGAAGCCCATCCATGTTATACTCCAGTTTTGCAGTTTGCATGATAAGAAATAATCCGGAATGCTTTTTGCATGCTCTGTTTTTGGATCTGGGTTCATGTCGTTGGACTTTTGCTATGAAGCAGCTTCTTATTTGTGAATGCTGTAAGCAGAGTTGTTCAAGTATCATATCCTGTGTTTGGCTTTTTGTTTTCGTTCTACAGCTAAACTTTCAGCACATCCACTTTTTGGCCTGTGCTTCTTGGCTTCAAACATTTTTTGGGATGTCCTCTGAAACCAGTTGTGGATTATTGGTGCTGTGCTGCATTGCAGAGCCTCTTGTGCTTACCTCCTTCAGTCAGATCACACAGATTTCCCTCTCCCAGTTCTTCCTTTTGTCACAGGCAGTTAACTTTTTCCATGGAGCTAATTTGTTGTTTGTATGAAAAGGGTGTACAGAACCAAAGTAGTCTTCCCTCTCATGATATTTCCAACATTGCTGTGCCTTATCTTGTTAACAAGTGTCTTTTTATCTGCATCTTATCCTTGATGCCGCTTTCCTCCATGCTTTTGATTTGTGCTTCTGTAGGTAGTCCTTCATTCGTGTTTTGCGGCTGTTTCCTGATGCTACCTTAGTCTTACTCTGGTTTAATAGAATAGTGCTTGGTAGTGGCGCACTAGTTTTGTGCTTGTTTCTGGTTGCTTCACACTTTGTTGTAGTAGCTGCTGTGGAACTTCAGTGGCTGTTTCTTCCCTTTTGTTCACGTTTGGTTCTTTTCCCCCATTGTTCTCTTGGCTCCTTGCAACTCCCCCTTCATGACGGTTCATCTTGTGTTCGTCTGCGTGTGTGTCTGGGCAAAATGTTGCACTCGCAGGGACGATTATCACTCTGGGTGAGTTGGACACATGTTTTAGCGTCTGCTTTTTGAGCACACACCGACAAGGTGGTCAATGGAAGCCATGCGTGTGCGGCCATCATTTGGGGCTCCAAGGTGTGAAGGGAGGTGCCTCTAAGTGCAGGCAGTTTCCTAAACAGGCGAACTAAGATTTGATCGGCTAAATATGTGCCTACTTTCCGGTTAAGTCTACTAGACTTAAAGCCAGTGACAGGGCTTATCTTGTGTGCTTTCAAGATATTGATGACTTGGAATGTGTACTTGGAAACTTGCTTCACATTTCAGTCATCTATATTTGTACAATTGCTGCTTTCTAAAATGTTTCACAGCACTATTATATTGTGCTTTATTTCAAAAGAAAATGAGAAAGCTAGGTATTTATTACTGCTGCTGACTATGGTAAAAAGTGTGACATAGTGACAAAGTTTGGGATGTTCTTTGTGTGTGTGCGTTTACTATATATATATATATATATATATATATATATATATATATATATATATATATATATATATATAAATTAAAAGTTGGCACATTGTCTGGATCTAATGGCCCGTATGCCTGCATCTGTGGACCTCGTTTAACCCTTTGCGGTCATTCACGAATTTTGATTTTTCGGACGCTCTGCAGAGGTACCATTTTTATGCAGAGTTCACAAGTGGTTTTATTTCTGCAGTATTGCTGAATAATTTCGCCCGTTGCCATGGCTTATACTGAGGCATTTGGTCGGTGGGCACAAGATTGTGGATTTGATTCCAAGCAATGGTGGCTGCATTTCTACGGGGTCAGAAGGCAAAAACACGAGCGCACCAAGCTTTAAAGGCAAAATAAAGAGCCCACTGCAATAGCCCGGTGGTTATGGCATTGAGCTGTTGAGCACAAGGTCGCGGGTTCAATCCTGGCCTAGGCAGCTGCATTCCAATGGGGGTAGAATTAAGGAAACAAAGGTAGTGAAAATTAATTTGGAGCCCTCCATTACGGCATCTTATAGCCCCTGTGTTGTTAAACCCAATAACTCAGTTGATTGCATTCTAGTCCCCATAAGGGGTACTTGACTGTGGTGTGGTAGTGTTCATTTTATTCTCCTGGCTGAAGGGTGGGCTTTGTGCTGCAGACCCTATAATAAAATAGTCTCCATTATTTTACTGCAGAGAAACACTTACAATACTGTGTGTAAATATGGTCTGGCTCGCACATCTCGCAAGTTTGTAAAACTTATGTGGAGTAAGCTTGCCATGTAATGGGCATTTTAAGCTTGGAAATGCATGCCTGCAGTATGTAGGACATATGTAGTATGTAGGATATGCAATTACATTCGTCCAATGTTGAAAAAGTTGACAGGTGCCAACGTTATCCCAGAAAAACGTGTGCTAGCATGCTCATTCAGGTGCACTCATATTTGTCAGGCACCTGAAATCTGACAAAAAGCTGACTTTTACTGATGTAAGGTGGGGACTGACATATGACTGCAAAGGGTTAAAAATGGCACGTGCTCAGTGGTACCGTTTCACTATAAGTCTCTATGCTGCCTATGTTCACATACAAAAAAGAAAACATTGTGACATGTTCCATGTGTATAGGTGAGTTTTGCTCTTCCTGTGGCTGCATTTAGATTGCTAAAGCAGGGCAGTTCATGCACACCAATGTGCGTACTTTTCATATTTATGCTATGCCTTGGGCTGGAAAATTGGCTGGAAAACCATTGACTCTCGTTTGGAGATTTGACTTGGAAATTTTTGCATCTGTAAGCCCTTGTTGATGGTAGCAAGTTGCTTTGTTTTAGCAGCTTTGTGATAAAATTTGCCAATTTTGAAGTGTGGGATAGTATTGTGCAAGTAATGAACTTAGCTGAGTGGAACTGATTAATGGCTGTGAGACCAGTTCCAAGATGCTTTTCCATGCTTGTTTTTCATAGCTATTAGTCACTGGTCTACTCATTTATAGTTGTGATTGGTTTTACAGCACATAGTTGCTCACAAACATAAAATATGCTAGCAGAAATTGTTGAAAATGTTTGCATCACATTGGTGCAGTGATGGAACGGTTGTGCCACTTGTGCTAAGGAATTAAGAACCTTTGGACCACCTCACACCGAAACAGCATTTAATTAAGTGGGAAATTACGCACAAAGTGTGCCAATTGAAGCTCCCATAAAAGCAAGCTGCAGTTCTTCATACCTCTGTGCTTGATTAAAATACAATTATGATGGCTTTAGCCAAGGGTGGCAAAGCAGCAAAGACCATATTATATACTGGTACCAGCACAAACAAAAACTTCCAACACTGCATAAGCTTAGCCAGCATTGCAGTGCACATCCACATTAACTAATGCAGATATGCATGCACACACATGCATGCACACACTGTGACTGTTGCTGATTTGCTAGTTGAATATAAAGGCCAAGTGCTCGGTGTTTTTAGCCACAGGAAATTAAGAAATTGTTAACTGATTAATTAATAGCACTAATATGAAGCTTACTTTTAAAGTATGCTATCTTAAGTGAAGTTTTGGAGCAACCTGCAGCTGTATTGCTGCGGCAACAGCTCATTGCTCAAAGTACATTTCACCCTTAAAATATCTACTATTTTGTACCTAGCAGGCACCTGATTAAGTAACTGACAAAAGCAATTAGCTTTTGTGACAATGGGTTGTAGTGGTCACCACATTCAAGCACTGCTAGCATGATGAAAAGCTGCTTCATAATCCAATCTGTGTGTGTTTCTCTTCAGTAGCTTTACGTGGGCTTCAAGCAAAGTTTTATTTTGGTGATTGTGATGTCACATGGATGCCAAATAAATTATTTAAAAGGTCTTAGAACACTTAATGACTGAAAAGGAAAACTTCTAGCCTGTTTTCTTGTTTCAGTGCTCCTAATCACTTTGATGGAGAGGCATAAAATATTCTAAAGATTAAAAACATGGCACATGTAGTCTGTGGTGAATGCAACAGCAGAGTGCATTATATTCCATTTGTCGCTGCTAGTATGTCACTTGTGGCATGTCTCTACGCCTGTTACTTATCTTCCCTGACTGCACATGCTTGCTCTGAAGGATAGTCTGATGTTTTTGCTACAATCTTGTTCATGGTTATTTCTGGCACCCCGCCATGCCATATTCATCACTCCGTCGTTTGGCCCCACTCAATAAAATCCTCACAGAGAAAGCATGTGGCAACCATGAAGCAGCTATTTATAGCTGATTAATCACTGAAAACGTGTGAAGTGAGGAGGTGGCTTTTCTCAGAATCACTGAGTGTTGTGTTGCTCGTGGCACTTTGGTGGCAGTGGGCTGAAACCATCATTCAGTTAAATGTACAGATATTTGGGGGTAGAAATACAGGAACATTATGTATCATTTAACAATGTGGAGGCTACTGCGACAATGGAACATGATGTTATTGTGCCTTCGTCCATATGCTCCCACTGTTTGCATTTCATTTTCCAGTGACATAACGATACTAGTAGGCAGTAGAGCTTGTGGAAATGTTTTTAAAATGTTTAATTGAAAACATGTTGATAGTTGGTGTTTTGTGGCGCAAGAGCCAAATGTGGCCAAAGAGCGCCAATTGAAAACACCTCTTGAGGCAGGTTATTGTTCATTACCATGTGAAAATTGGCTTATTTTTGAAGGTTTCAATATATTTTAAAATATTAAGGTTACAATGTCAAGCTATATTATATCAATCGAAAAGTAAATAATCTTACTTTCTAAAGATTCTAATTTTAAAACAAATGTTAGGGCGTAATATGAAATATTTGCATTGTTGCATTGCTGACATAAAACTGAAGAAACAAAGGAGAAAATCTGAAATTACAAAATGTTTTCGCATCAATTGTCTATAATGTTAAAGTTTCACTGTTTTAGGTCAAAGGAACATCAGTTGCAAAAAAAGTTTTTACGCCTAGTGGAAACTGCCTAGTGATTTTGAGGGTCTCCTCCATCTTCCGAACTAAAATCTGATGAACTCCGTTCATCCTCAGAGTCGCTGCTGCTAGATGCATTCAAACAATCACTTGAGGACGAAACAATTGTGAGAATGTTGTTTGCGCGATGGTCCGGTGACCGAAGCGTCCAACATATTCGCAATCAAATGATACGAACCGTGCCCTTTGTACCCCTGTTAAAGATCGCCGCTGTTTTGGGGGGGAAAAAAATAGTCGGCGAACGAAACTTTAGTTCTAGACAATAAACTAGATGGTGCAACAAGTCTGTAGAAGCGCCAGTAGTTCTAAACTATCGCACATATGACCCATGCTTTATGGGCGTAGTAAGGAAAGAGTTAATGAGGCACGCTGTGCTGTCGTCATTAACCTGAGCTGTTAAGCTTCAGGCCATATTTTTAATGGGAAAACGTTTACTTGTGCGCCAGAAATCAGAAATGCTTGTGGTTGTGCCAAATTCACTTATTTGAAAGATCCGTTCCACCACTGTTGGTGCTAGTTGGTATTGCTGAGGGATATATGATTGCATGTCATACATCGGCATATGTCTTGGAGGCAATGCTGGAATTTTAGTTGGAGCTCAGAGTGTAGGCTGCATAATATTAAAAAAAAAAAAAAAGTGAATGGCTGGTGTGCCAGTTTCGTATTGATAGAGGCAGTAATTAATGTTTGTTGCTTTGCTATTACTGCTTAGTAACTCGAATATTTTTGCTGGCTTCCACTGACTGTCTTTTGGTTTGCCTAATGTTGCATTGTTTGCTGTTTGTGCTGTTTGGTGTGTCAACTGTCCCCACAAAATGATTTGACCTTGCCTTATTGTTCACTGAATCAATTTTGTCAATTCAGGAAGAATAAATTGTAACCTAAGCTGAGAAATTATTCTCAACCTCCTTCTGTCTTTTTTCTTCTCCAGTGCACAGCAAACAGCAGATGTGTCATCAGCTGGTAAAAGGAAACTAGGCAACCAGGTTAGTGAATTGGGTGTTCTTAGTAGTGCATTGTAAGTCACCTTGGGAAGAATTTTCCTCGGTATAACTGCTCTTGGGAAACAAGTGACGGCTGATAATGTACTGCGGCGTGATGTAGCTGGTGTTGGCATTCAGATGGAACCTCAACATACTGTAAATTTCTGCAGCGCAAAGCACTGATGTACAGAAATGTTAAAAAGGCCGAAGGAATGGCAAGAGAAGGACAAACGCAGCGCTCGTGTTTGTCCTTCTCTTGCCATTCGCTCGTGTTTGTCCTTCTCTTGCCATTCCTTCATCCTTTTTTACCTTTCTTTCTGCACCGCCGGGGTTGCTCAGTGGCTATGGTGTTGGGCTGCTGAGCACGAGGTTGCGGGATCGAATCCCGGCCACGGTGGCCGCATTTCGATGGGGGCGAAATGCGAGAACACCCGTGTACTTAGATTTAGGTGCACGTTAAAGAACCCCAGGTGGTCCAAATTTCCGGAGTCCCCCACTACAGCGTGCCTCATAATCAGATCGTGGTTTTGGCACGTAAAACCCCATAATAAATAAAAATACCTTTTTTTCCGCGCATCAGTGTGCTGCAGAAATTTACACTATGAACCTAAATCAACTCGCCTACATTGCTGCTATTGTTCAGAACCTCAACAAGTTTATCATTTAGTAATAAATTGCATGAATGGATCTATTCATCATCAGATCTTGTATGGAAGCAGTTTTATTTAAGTGTCCTTGATCAAGCTGGCTATCTGGAACTACTCTGTCCATTGCAGTGGTTTTGCAACTAATGCTGCAATGCTATGTGATACGAATGACTGTGCTAGTGGTTCAGGCTCAGCAGTTAGTTGCACACCTTGTAATCTTGGATTCTGTTCTCATTCTGCAGTGTGCAGTGTTACGTTAGTACTTTTCGTATCAGAGCCATTTTAACACTTTTTTGCTTAACCACGTGGAGCCATGTTATATGTAGTTGGTCGCCTCTGGAACTTGCTCTGAGGGTGCTTTGGCAGCCCAGATACCATATTGTTGCATAATTACATGCTTAATTGGTTTTTCTGGCCTTTACTTTCGGAAGCGACAGCTGTGAAATACTTGAGCTTCATTTAAAACAGTAACCTAGAGGGAAAAAAATTCAGTTTCATGACAGGGCCTACAGTGATATTAGGTTTTCATTTGTAAAGTATTTATTTGTGTTAAAGGTGCACTTATCATGCGGCTGTTGGCAGTGGTGCCACTGGCTGTTGGTTGCATCATTTCTCTTCGTATGCAGCGTGACTGGGGCAGCTGCTGTTAAAATTAGTACCGGCGTAATTTGAGTCCATTATCCTCTGCTGTGCTACTATGGGCCTTTCATTTGAGTGTGTGTATGCTGAAAAGCAAGAGACCCCCCCTTCTGGGTTGTATCAAACTACATTAGTACACCACTGATAATGCTATTTTTGTTTGCTTTATTGAAGAATGCCATTGCACCATTAGACAAGGTGCCAGTACAGCCAGCAGTGCCGTAAACTGCCATTCTTTGATTTTTGCTAATGGTCGTATTGTATTGTTCATACTGCACACAAATGTCTGGCCTTAGTTGGCATGTGAATATTTCAATTGAATAAAAGCTTAAGTGTTTCATATTGAAATAGATATTTAAGATTCTTGGATAGTTGACGTTTGCACTTTTTCCTTGGTATTAAATGGTGCAGGGATAACGTCACCACTTCATCCTTTGTTCATCTCTGCATCTGGTTTCACACTCTGAAAAGAGATGAAGTGTTCTTTCCATTTTGCGTTGTCAAAGTTTAGCAGCTCAAAGTGACAACAGGCAGTGGGGCAGTCGCATAGAATATGCTTGCAGCCCTTGTTGCCTACTCATTAGGTACCAAATGTCTCTGTTTAGCGTTCATGCAAATTGAAAATGTGCAGAGTAGACCTAACTTCCGTGACTGGCTGTGAGGGCTAGCATGTGTATGGAAATCACAGTGTAATGCATGTTGTAAACAGTAATCCACAGGCCTTTTTTTAACATATTCTTGGTTTGCTATGCAAGCTTATTGATGCATATAATTTCATAGCACCCAATGTGGATTCATTAGTGGTCAAAGCTGAAAAGACTTTACATTTTATTTTAATGAAGTAGCTTCCCTTTGCATGTTTTACAGTGAATAGCTGTTTAGCGATTAGTGCCAAGCCTATCCGTCCATCTGTCACCTCTTATCAGGGGCACTGTGAGCGGTGTGGCACCACTGTTGCATGCTTCGAGTAGTTAGCCACACTGGGAGATGGTGCCACACACGTCAGAATTGCATGGGGGCTATTTTGACCTTTTTCGCGGTGCTCCCGTGAGCGCTGCCATGTTTAATCACGTGGTGACGCGTCCATTGCTTGCCTCAGCCGCCTCCGTTGCTTCCGCGTTTACAATACAAGCGCGTGATGCCGGTGCAGCGCATCAAATCTCCGTTTCGACGCATATCGTAGACGGTGACAGTGTGGACGACACTAAGCTTCGGCCACAGCTTCAGAGGACATGCAAGTGCTTTCAGAGCTCATTACGCCTTGTCCAAACGGCGCGAGCAGCGTATATGGTGCTTTTACTAAAGGCGGGGCTAGAAATCTATTCCAAGCTGTCCAAACTGTGAGAGGTTCGTTATTTATTTGGCAAACATTTTGAACCAGCGACTTTTCATGTTTCTGACTCAGTAAAGTTCCTCGGTGCGGTCACTATCTGATTGTTTATTTTCAGCGTAATCGCTTGCGAGTGTGCTCTGCTGCGATAGATTTGTTCTTGCTGCGCACAAAGCTTGGAATATAAATGTTCTGTACTTTGCGGTAGCTCGTAGCAAAGAGGTATTATCGCTAGTCCCTCGCTTACTCTGTGGACCGTCACGAAACGTTCAGCTTCCAACATTCGTGTCTTGTCGGTGTAGTCGCTGTCACTCATGCTTCGGCACATTGATTCAAGTGAGCGCCTATTCACTTATTATTGATACGTTGGCGATAGGGTAGGCGTAGGTTTGCGTGCGAGTAGGGGTGAATGTGTGTAGATAACGTGCGAGAAACTTACTATGCCAGTAAGGGCACTACTTCCTTTTGTGACGAGCGGTACTCACTCTTAAGTGCCGACGTTCTGGAGTTGAAGTCCTTTCTTTGGAGGTTAGCTATACAGCTCTGGCGGATGAATTATCTTTTTTCATCCTTGAGGAAAGCCGTGCATCGCGAAGGGCGGCAACACAGGCAGTCCTTATGTAGCAGCGGCGACACAGGTTGATTCCATTCCAAATATGCGAATCACTATTTTTGCAGCGAACTGCCGCACACGTCTTCCCTTTATCGTTACACATTTTGCAGCATGAATTGGGCAGAGTGCATTAGCGAACACTCAGTTGCATTTCCGACAGCTGATCGCACAGTAGCAGGGCAGAAGCAGTAATGGTTTCGTATTCGTGCGCATTCGCTGAGGCAATGTATGGCGCGCCGCCGAAAGTGCCATCTCGTTCCTCTAGAGCAGGGGTTCTCAGGTACGTTCATCCCAGGGAACCCTGCTAAGCTCCATAAAGTGCCAAGGAACCCCCCCCCCCCCCCCCCGATTTAACCGAATTATCGAGGGTATCACGAAAACAAACAAATGCTGCACTACGTCAACACGCTTTTATTTACTCAATGAATCGTCAAATCTTGTTTCTATTTAGCACAAGACCAGTGCGGAAGCTGAAATTCTCTTCATCTCATGACTGATTAGCGCTAGCAGCGGCGAAGGCCTCGTGACATCCTTCGCGGCGCGCGTTTTCATCTGAGACGCGCTTTGCACCAACGGGCGCACATCCCGATTATTTTTTCGCCACTCAGCTGCTCGCCAACAAATTGTCCGTCGATCGCGATGTAGCCGGTGCTTTTTATCTTCGACAGCTTTGCACTGAGTAAAAGCGAAACTACTGCTTGCCGCAACTGCTGTCGACGAAACCGCGGCCGCTATATATCGACACGATCATGGACGGCGACCTTGCGGTTCAGAAGGCAGGCGGCTGACGCACGCACCAAGTCAAAACGAAACTACCGTTCGCTGCAAGAAGTGTGGACGAAACCGCGGCCGCTATCGACGCGATCATGGACGGCCACTTCACGGTTCAGAAGGCAGGCGGCTGACAGACGCATCGAGTGAAAACGAAACTACCTTTCGCTGCAAGAAGTGCGGACGAAACTGCGGACGCTGACATGGGAGGCGACTACGCAGTTGTGAAGGCACGCAGCCGACGCGCGCATCGAGTGAAAACGAAACTACTATTTGCCGCAACCGCTGCGGACGAAACTGCGGTGGTTATCGACGCGATCAGAGATAGCGACTACGCACTTAGGAGGCACGCGGCTAGCCGCCAACGCGGTGTTACGCGCGGCGATGAACGCAAGAATAAAGGCTTTAAAGGCACAATTAGGCACTAAGTGGTTCGGCGTTGCTGTCAGTCACGTGCCGTGTACGATTGCCGCTGAGGACCACGGCGATGCGGACTGCGCCGCTTCGTTTCGGCTGGACGCTACGCCGTTCCTGCTCTTCTGCGGCGCGCATTTGCGGTGCTCCGCGTCTTTTTTTTTTTTAATTTTTCCTCCAACGTATAGGTCAGTGCACACGCTATCGGCACCTACCCTATCTACAAATAGGAGAAAGGCGCATGGTGGTAAGTTACGGCCTCCGAGATTGAAGTGCGAAAGCTTAGGCGCGTTGCCCGTTCTCAGAGGTTGGGTGGCTACAAGCTGCTTGCGTATTTATTGCGCAGTTCGCGCGTTGCTGTTACGCACTGTGATGTGCTTTTTGACACTCGGGCATGGGTAATGGAGGTTCTTTGAATCAAGCGCACCTCGTGTTCGCCGTTTTAGACACTTGTCGAGAGCGGGACCAGGGAAAATTTATCAGTGGCTCGCGGAACCCCGAGCAGGGGCCTGCGGAACCCGTAGGTTCTGCGGAACCCACTTTGAGAACCCATGCTCTAGAGCAAACTGCTCCGCGAAAAGGGTCAATAGAGGTGACAGCACGGTTAGCATACACTGCATTGAAAGGGTTATGCTCTAGCATAAATGAAATAGTGGCACATCACCCGTTGTGCCCAGTGGACTGTAGCTGTGGAGGAGCAGTGCAGAAGTATCACATTGGCAATTGTGCACATTATTTAAATGGCTTCATCAATGAAGTTTTTGTTGCTCAAAGAGATGGTGTGCTGTAAGGTGAAAGCCGCTGTGGATTGGACCAGTCAAGCTTGATGGAGGGCAGAAGACATTGGTGTTAGTGATGTGTAGCTAGAGAAAATCTCTCAAATCTCCAGTCCTTTTAATTTCTTTCTGTACAAGTGACACAAAAAGAAGAGCATGACTTTATTGTAAAGTGCACAAATGTGCAACTTTGCTCTTAAAAAGTTAATTTGGCTATGTGTGTGCATGTGAGCGCTATGATAGCATGGGAGCACACTGCACCATTTCATCTGCACAGAATTCTGAGTTGTAGTTACCATCACTCTGTGCTTCACATCTGTCTGGTTCCACATACACTTTGTTGCTGGAACAGTCTTTTGATGATGCGGGTGATAACCGCAGCTTGAAAACAGTGCAACAATGGTCTGCACAGAATCAAAAAGACATGTTTATTTGTAAACTGCAAGCAAGCCTTCATTTAACCATTTTAGATTGGATAAAGTTAACTTAATGAATCTTTTGCATTTGCCTGGAGTGCTTTCATAGTATACAATGTATTGTTTGTTTCACAAGATAATCTTGCACTAGTGTTTCAATTTACTGTAGTCTTTGTGTATCACATAGTCACTTGGCAGCCTCTGTTAGGGTGACCCATGTTGTAAGGAATGAGCTGTTCGCTGGTTGTCTTTTTTGGCACCTGACACAGGAGCCATGACACACTTGTTCACCAGTCTGACCGCTTCAGTGTGTCTGTGTTCCTGCAAAATTTTGTGGTTCATAATGTGAGGGCTGTGAGCATCTATAGGCAGCTTTTTTTCACTTAACTTGTTTGTATTAGACACAGAAAATTAATCCTGTGGCTTTCTTGTACTAATGTGTGATGGTAACCACTTGAAGTTTGTGTGCACTGTCGCAGCCAACCCTTTCAGAGCTTTGATCGCATTTTAAATATTGGAGAAACGCATAAAGCCATTCGAAAGGAACTGATAGTAGAATTCGTTGTTTGTGGCCAGGTATGTTTCAAACCGAACTGGCGTGAAGAAGATAACAGCTCACTATGCTGCAAATATACACGTGCAGCATGGCAAGTTTGTGCAGAAGGATGAGCAGTTGATTGCATGCATGCACATTATGAGTAGGCAAACCATGTGCACTTTAAGAAGTCTGCACACTGCACAGATAAATGCACATCCTGTTTGGTGTTCCGCTAAAGTAGCCGCATGTGGAGAAAATAGTATGTATTGTGTGGTAGCATGCTGCAGAAATGCACGCATGCAGGCAAAGTGTGTCAAGTTAAAGAGGAAGCACGTTGGTTTAACAAAAGCACACGGGCGCAGAACTTATTGGATGGCTCCAGATCTTTGTAAACAAAGGGTGCAAGTGTCACTGATGCGGTGCAGATGCAAACACATGCAGACAAGGAAAATGAGCGAACGTCAAGTTAGGCACATAAGTGCATCATAAGCAAGGCTATGAAATATAGATGGATGCCCCCAAAGGCTTGCGATGAAGTTCTCTATGTAGGTTCTCGCATATGAGAAAAAGTGCACATAGTGAGGAATGCGCATTGCCTCTGCTTTGGACTGATATGAACTTTGAGTAAATCTGATAGCACAGTCTCATGTGAGAAGGCTTGAAGTTACTAATCATACACATCCATTCTAAAATGAAGTTTACATATTTAGGCTTTCATTTTAGAACTTTTACTTTTAATTATGTAGACCCATCCCTTAAAGTTCTCCCTTTTTCATGGTCTCTAAGTTGGTAGGGGGATTGGCAAAATAGTTCTGTTGTAGTACACCATTCTGCAAAGGTTTGATGGCTGGCATCATCTTCGCGACTGGGCTTTCAGTAGCACACACTGCTTTTACTAGAGTTGAAGCATGAGGGTTGAAGCACATACCTGCCAATCCTCCCAAATAGTTTGTGAAGTTTACAAATTTGTGCTCGTTTTACGACTTAATGAAGGCTGTGTCAAGTTTCACGAGATATAAATTCTGTCCGGGAAAAAGATCCACTCATCAGTCTCCGAACTTTCCGTTGGAAGTTTTTGATGGTGAAAGGATGCCAGAAGGGTACTTGCTCTGAGAAAGTTCCTGAAGCAGGTGAAATCGGCGACAGCAAATTTGCTAGTAAAGTCACTGTGATCTAAAAATGTGTTCTGTGGTAGTCTCAGCTGTTCTAAGTTTGTTGCTGCTTGTGTGTTGCGTCTAAATGGAAAAGGTTAATAAAATGTGCGTGTATCCTTCAAAAGGCGTGGGTTCAGCGCAATCTTAACCCTTTCAGACACCACTTTATCCTGTTGATTGAAAACTTCCTTTCACCACATTTCTTGTATCTTCACCATCATAGAAAGTGTACAGCTGCAGAAAAGATTAAGAATTTTCAATTCTTTAGTGAGTTTTGTCAAGATTACAGAATGTGGACTTCACGCGAAAGCTCGCTACAGGAACGTCAAATGTGAGAACATAAACTATTTCACTCATTCAGCCGCTTGAAAATTATGCCTGGTGCATGGCATTGTGAAAAACAATGAAAGAAGTGAACCCGCTACATACAACTACATACTGACACCAAGCAAAAAACTCCAACTGTCTAGCTTCCCACTCATTTTAGCAAAACATTTTGCACATGTTATTCAATATTGCAGCACAATTCCAATCATAAGTGTTTCAAGATATATGCGACACATTTTAAATATAATTACTTTATCAGTGCATTTGCAGTTAACTCACTATCTTTGTGTACAAAATTGTGTTACATAGCGTCTGAAAGGGTTAAAGAAGATAAACTAGGCGCAACTGCCCCCCCCCCCCCCCCCCTCCCTCCTTGGGGTCATGTCCAGGGATTTTTTGAATTTTAATGTTCACAGGTTGGCAGGTATGCACATGCTGTAATAGCTCAAAAACGACTTCACCTTTGTTTCTTTGCTTTAAAGAGGAAGGATGACCTTGGAGTAAAATTTAATTGTGTTCTATTATCTCAGTTGATTGCCTAAGAAATTGCTGTGGAAGTAAACCAATTCATGCAATTATCAGTTAAAAAATTATTTAGCAAAGGTAAGTCATTAGCTTTATTACCAGTGTGTAACCATTGCATCTATCATGATTTTGCTGGCACTTCTCAAATTTTGTTCCTTCTTGCAGAGCTTTCAGCCAACTCAATTCTGTTGCTTTATTGCACTGATTTGACATGTAATATTGAACTTCTCTTGTGGCAGTTTGCATTTTTAACATCAGGCCCTAGATGATATTTAACCGTTCGTGAGATGCTGTTGTCCAAACAGCCTTTTAAAACATGATGTTAGCTGTACATTAAAAGTTTAAAAAAATTACCAGAATTTTTTTAGAAGTGACTTGAACATTTTATTTTTACTGCTATTTTCTCTGGTATTTAAACTAAGCTGTTCAACTAGACATGCTTGTGCAGCATAAAGAGATGAGACTAAATACATTTATTCCAAATTTAATTTTGATACTTGCAATTTTCATCAATAGGCATGTGATTATCATAATTTAGATTCAGGGTTGCTGGCATGCCTGTAATTGTAATGACCCTTTGCTGCAGCAGTTTTTTGTCATAACATAACTTATGTTGCTGTGGTTCATTGACAGTCTGAGGCTGTATTTTGTAACAATCATTTTTCATTCTTGCTCTTGGTCATTGCCTGAGACACTGCCACACAGCCATTATTGCTGGGATCGGCCACTTGACAAGGCACATGATAGGAATGGAAAAGAAAACAGATTGTTAGAAAATGTTATTCCTGCTCCCCATTATAGAGTCAAAATAAATCCTGCAAGAGAATGTCTTTTCTGCGACAATCAGAAACATTATTCCTAAACTGATATCAAAGGGATTCAGCACATTGCATAAATTCAGATGCACCTTAAATTGAACTGGCTTCGTATTTTCCCCTTTTTTTTATTTGTTTCCCTGCAATGGATTGAATTTTTGAATTTGTTTTCTTGCTTGCAAAGTACCATGCATGGCTGAATGAAAGTGTTTTACTAACATGTTGCATGACTTGCTTAATTATGCTTTGCATTCCATTTTCTTTGCTAGCATGTGCAACTAAACAAGAAACATTGTGCTTATTCATTGAGACATGCACATAACGCTCTTATACTTGACAAGCATTTGCCTAACGTCTGCATGAAAACATTACATTATCAGATTCTTTTTGCTTTGTGATGGTGTGAAAGAGTACACTAAAGAGCTTGTTATTTTGTCTTATTTTGCATATTTGGGTTTCCAAGTTGGCAAGAGTTATGTTTCCTCCCATTTTGTCCCTTTGGTGTTTCCTAGTCGGTTTTCGCCGTAAGTCACGGTCATTCTATTGTACCTCTTTACCTTCTTGCTTTGCAGTTTTTTGTATTTTTTAGTTCTCTGCAGCTCGGTTTTTGACAGATTCCCCACAGCCACTTAAAAAGAATTTTGTGTTACTTAAGAAAACAACTAATTGCATGCTGTACACTGCTTTAGGATGTTGAAGTTTCAATTTGTGTTTGCATGAAGAAACTGATCTGTCCTGGAATGGCTGAGCATTTTGTGTTTCAGGGCAGAGCTTGCGTAAGTCTAAAAGCAGCATGTACGATTGTGACTGGGGGCATAAGTCAAAGCATTGAGCTGCCTCTTGGTGTGGTGGTGATCGGTGTGCTGCCGTAGGGCTGGGAGCGCTCCTTGGCGCATTGTTCAGAAGGCAAAATAAGGGCTTGAAAGGGCAACTGCAATGAAATTTCACTTTGTGACTAAATTGGTTATTACAAATGAGCAGTATAAGTTATTGAAGCAAATTTGACACAGCTGTTTGGCTGGCAATTGTCGAATTTTCTTATTAACAACCTTTAAATAGCACCTAAGCAGCCGCATGCACCTGGTGCTTCGTGTATATGATGCAAGTCCCAGGAGATTGCGTCCCGACAGTGTGTGCTGTGGGCACTGCCTTATCTCTGAGGTTATGCTGAGGACTGATTCACGACGTTCCGAGTCCTGCATCATTTCTGGTTAGCGGTAATGGTGGCATTCTTTTCAGTGTCTATATAAAAATGTTTATTTTTGCAAGACTCTGTGGTGCATCCACTTGTATTTCAAATGTTAAATTTTGCATGGAAGGCGTTATATATCAAAGCTATCTGGAACCATGTTTTTTACATGGTACAAAATTTCATTGCAGAGTGTCTTAACATCCCTGCTTATTACTGCGCTCCCAGGGGAGCAGCTTGGGAGCAAGTCGTGTTGTGAATATCTGGTTGCATGTTGCAAGAGTGCTGGCGGCCGTGCGGTCATTGGCCATTGATTGTTGCACATCTTTGATCTCTTTAGTCGTTGATGCATCCTCGCTTATTTTGTGAGTGAAACTGACACTAGGGAAACTGTGCGGCGCATTATGGCCTAAGGTGCTGCTGTGCCAGAAAACCCCAACTGCTACTACTTCTAGGGGAACTGCAGGAAGCACACAATTTAAGTGCTTGAAAAAGTCTTTAAAAATGTGCACTTGCCATTTTTGGGTACAGTAATTTCAGAAAGCACATGAGCTTTACTCGATACATATTGTCAATTTAGTTGATTTACCATTTTTCTTTTCAACTTTCAATTTTCCCAGTCTTATAAGTGGCATATGCAGCTTTTTTTTCTTCTTCTTCTTTTTGGAATTTTATTTTATCCTAATTTTTAAATGTTGACAGAGCAATGAAATCACCATTGCAGGACAAAATAGTTCAGCTGAGGCTTTCCTGTGAGGCCTGTATGTTTGTTCTTATGTTGTTATCTAGTGAAAGCACCAATCATATATATAGGGTGTTTTTTTAGCTGCACTCGATATTTAAAACCAGGTCAGCATAAATTGCAATGACATTATTGTGACCATTCGAGTGTCCAGATTGGCAGCTTCTAGATATAGTAATTTGTGCAGTTATTTGCATAATTAACAATAGTATGTTAATTAACTATTATCTATTGATCTTAATTGGCTAAAACAAATAAGCAGTGTGGAGCCAGTCCATGACATTTTTTATCTGTGCGAAGCAGTGGTGTGTGTGTGTGTGTGTGTGTGTGTGTGCGCGCGCATGCGCACGCTTGTGCGTAAGAGACGTGCACTTCCTGTGTCAAATGCAGTAGTGCTAAGACCATTTATGTTTGCATACCAGTAACATTTTAGTCAGTTGTCTGCTCATGCAAATGGGACTTAACCCTTTAGGTGCTTACTGAAATTGTGAAGCTGGTTGGTTAGCTTGTAAAGCATCTTGCCAATTGTTACTCTGTCCAGGGTATAGAAAATAAAAGTTAAACCCCTTCAGTCACGGTGGACACATTTGTGGACTCTACTTACTTTTGCCATTTCTTTACAGCTGTGGCAAGGAATAGACCACAATAATTAAACTTGGGGTAAATTGAACGTTCAGCGTACAAGTACCTTCATTTTACTTCCGAGGGAAATCTATCGTTACGGAAAACCGCTTTGGATAAGGCACTGGGAGGTGGGATGTAGGATGTTTTGGTAGCAATCGCAAAATAATTCATTTCTTTCTAGTAATGCTTGAAACCAATAATTAACTTGTGCAAGTAATTTGCGCTAGTCATTAAATTCTTTTTTATGAAGAAACATATCATTACTGAGTGCACAATAATTAGATACTTAATCACTCTGTAATTATGGTGACTCGTCATAAAATGCAGAAATCATAATTCGTGACTGAAGGGGTTAACGTAACCTTAAGTTAAAAATGGCAGAAACTTTCTTTCATGGTACCTTAAAATTTATAGATTAATATATATATATATATATATATATATATATATATATATATTTTACTCTTGTGACATAGACGTTTCCTTGTACCCATGGTACCTTTATAACTTTGAGCCTTTGGCCATGTATGGTTTCTGTGGCTCAAACGTTGCTGGCATTAGTAATACTATATTGGATCACTGTGAAACGTTGTGAAAAATAATGGTTATCGTAATGGATCTGCATGGAAATTAGATTTATTGCTGCACTTAAATTTTAGTTGACCCATTTTGGACTAGTTATAGGTGCAAATATGTTGCAATTAATTGTGCATAAATAGCAGGGGACTACAGTTTTCTAGAAGATGCACATTTTTTTCCTTTCAAAGCTATGCCAAGCTCGTGTGAATGATTTTCAGTTTGTTTTATTTTATTGCTAAGTGCCCTGTTTATTGCTGCCGTGAGTCAGAAGTAGTTGACTGAAAGAATTGCAGTCAAGGAAAAATTGATGCATTTTGATTGTAGCATACCATATATGCCACTGCAAGGGTAATTAAATTATTTTCAGAAACCCCATTTGACCTTACTGTGCCAAGAATATAAGCATATTTGGGCAGAGACAGTACTTGCCTGAGCAGTGTTATCAAATGTGTTTACCCATTATCTTTCGGCCAAGGCCATGATAACCTGTGATATAGGAGAGCTGAGAGCAGGGCTGTTGACATACATGCATGCCAAGTCTCAGTGGCCTGTGCTTTAGTCTGCTGAACAGGTGCCATATGCATGTGTTAAAGCAGTATGTGTGTCAAGGCTGCAAATGCACAGGCGGCCAGGTGGCAAAATGGTGGTTGCAGTACGCTCACCACTTGGCTCCTACACCAATATTTTCAGCATGCATGCAGCTGTTTGGCAAAACCTGTGTCGTATCATGTGCTAAAGTCGTGCGTAAGAATGATAATCAAAAGTCTAGGGCCGCATTTTTGTTCCCTAGCTTGAGCATATATGGTATTTTATCGGGTCCATCTTGCACAGATGACCGGACGAAGGAATATTTTGACAGGAACTTTACAGCGAAAAATTGCTGCAGCATACTTATTACTTGTCAAAAATAAAGCTTCCATTAGTGAAGACTGGATTTTTGTGCAAAACTATGTGTTGAAAGCATGTTCGTAATTTTTATGGAAGTTGACTGTCACTTGTTAAGTGAAAAGTGACATGGTTTTAGAGTTGTGTTACAAGCTTCATGTCACAGTGCTAGTCACTTCCGTTGCAAGGCACATAAAGGGTTAACCAAAGGCTACATTGCATGCTGCTGGACTGGCTGGTTCATACATGCTAGCCTAGAAAGTACAACTTTGATTACCTTGAGCGGACACAGCATTTGGGATCTACATGCCTCTCCTGTCTCCTGTCCTGTCTCTTAAGTAGTTAAAAAAAATGTAGTGGTGTTGTTCCATGTTTTTGTATCATTGTTTCATTTATTCTTAGGAGCTTGTTACATTAACATTGGCAGCTGCAGCGTGCATGGGAGTGTGTGGAACAGCTTTTAGGAAGGGAACAAGCAGTTATTTTTTGTGCAACTGTGTGCACTTCCTGTTGTAGCATTTTAGAATAGCAGTGCTATGGTCATTCTTGATATTTAGCTGCATTTTCAAGATTCCCTTGTCAGAACTGGAAATAATTTCTTTAGTGGGGCCGTGTGACACTTCTTGAATAAACTATACCAGCTGCAAGACAATGCTGTTAACACTTTTGAGCCAAATATTACTTGGAATAAGATAAATAGTATGGGAGAAAATGCTACTGTTAACAATTTTGAGCCAAATAGTATTACTTGCTTGCATGCAGCAGGGAATGTGCAATATTTCTCTAAAGATAGCTCATGCTTTCTTGTGACTTCTTCAAATACTCTCATTTCTTCAGCGGGTCCTGATGACACATTAGGGACACTGCGACTATTGACCAGGTATCTGAAAACATTGGAAAAAGATCATTCCTTTGGTAAAAGTGAGGAGGTTGTCAGCGATGCTATCACTTATATCGGTTTACTTCACAAGAATTACAAAGTTATTTAATCGACAAGAACAATTTCGGTTTTGTACTTTGGATTTTCGTTAACTGCCATCTGCTCAAGTTATGTTCTCACTTTGTAGTGCAATATCATTTCATTGCTAGTTTCATTGAACAACTTGCCTAAATTGCTTTTGTGTGCTATAGTGAACAGTTGTGCTTGTGTATCTAAGAATCTGTAGCTGTCTAAAGGATGCTTCAGTGTTGGTTATTTAAAGTGTGTCGCTCTAGGACACGGATAATGCGCATACAGGATTACTCTTTGGCTCAGTTGTTCATTATGTCATTAGCACGAATGCCACATTACTTTTGTTCTTGGCCTGCACGGAAATGGGATGACATTTCAAGCAAGTTGTGTGTCTTTGGTGCTTGTTGATGCATGCATTCCACTACGTACATGCTCTTACATTATGTTTGTGTAAATAAACACAGTTATCCCCTTGGCAGATGCATGACATATGATCCTTGATCAGCCCTGAAACATGGCATCTCAATGCTGCAGCCTGTTTTACAAAAAGCTCCTTCCTTTACTTGCTACACTATACAGGGTTTTTTTTTAAACAATGCAGATTTTTTATAGAAAAACTATAAGCGCAGCGAACGTGGCATTTTTGCAGACAAGTTCCTAGGCCAAGCAGACATGCTGCTAATAATGTGAGCTTCAGACTACTAATTAACAAGAATTTATTAACTTCTTCATTAGTACCTTAGAGACAGTTGTCTAAATGGCAAATTTGGAGGCAGTGACTTTTTAATGCAGACCCATTGTTTAAAAATTTTGAAAACCGCACCTGATTCGAGATTTTCATAGGGGCGATATTCAAAATCTTTTATTAAACATTTTGAAAATCGCCCCTATGAAAATCTTGAATCGGGTGTTTTCAAAATTTTTAAACGATGGACCTGCATAAAAATGTCACTGCTTCCAAATTTGTGATGTAGACAACTGCCCCCAAGGCACCAGAATCTTTTCGGGTTAACCTCCCTGCCTTTCCCACCACGTTTCTCTCTCTCTCTCTTAATTAATGAATTTTTTTAATTGGTCTTCTGAAGCTCACATTAATAGCAGCAAAGTATGTGCACCTCGCCTAGGAACTCGTCTGCAAAAACAACACTTTTGCTTTGCTCATTACTTTTTGTAAAAATCTGTATGGTAGAAAAAAAATACGCCCTGTATATTAGAGCTACTGTCAGATAGGGAAAACTTGTGCTGGCTCTGCATTGGTGCTACATGCAGGAGCAGATGTTTGCAAAATACCTCTAGTAGTGACTCAAATGTAACACTAGCGAGAATCTTCTAGTTTGGAAAGGTTGTCAGTGTCAAAACTGGACGTAGTGAAAGTGATGTTATTAGTGAAAAACAATATAAAAGCACCACATCATGGTGACGTAGTGAACAGAGCACTATGTGCAACACCACACTCTGCTGTAGCCTTCAGCGTGCATGGAATTCGAGGAGCTGGAGCATAATGGAGTAGTTGAAGGGCAATCTTTTATTCCACTCGAACCCTGTGCAACTAAATGCTTAATGCAAGGGGAGCTTTGGAAAGTGATTTCCTTTAACGCAAAATGCATTTCAAAACTTGTGTTGCTGGCCCCCTTAAAGGGACCATGGAACACCTTAGAAAGATGTGAAATATATTATTAAAAGGCATTGCATTGCTGTCTTTTCTAGCTGAAAGGCTTAGAATGCATAGTGTGTTAGCCAAGTCATTAGTAATAAAATGTTGCTTCTGCCATGCCTATGCTGCCTTCCTGTCCTAGTGTATTGGACACTGTGCTAGTGTTCCACCCTGATCACACCCTTTGGTATTGGCACATTAGTATTGACCTTGTCAACAGATTCCACCACACGATGATTGCTTTGTTTTATAAAGCCTTTCTGCATTGGCCGATTTTGAATAAAACACGATTGCTGTTGCTAAATGTGGTAGGCAAGATGCCACATCCTTAATTTTTGCCAGTGTTTCATTCAACCACATGCAAAAAGCATCGCTCGAACAAAAATAACATTGCTGATGACGTTCTTTCTTTTACCAGATGTAAATCTGGCAAATAGCCGTTGGGTTTAGTGTACCTGAACAGTAAGCACAAAAGGTGGTGAGGATTTCAAAATATTGAAGGGAAGGGAGGGCAGGCTGCCTTTTGAATGAAATTGTAGGTCTGTTGATGTGTGTACAGGGCGTGTACAGGATTACTCTTTGGCTCATTTGTTCGTGATGTCGTTCTCTTGCAACTGGGCAGACGTATTTGGCTTGATCAAAAGGTTTTTCAAGGCTATTTTAAAACATACTTCAAGAACTTTTACTTTTCATGCATAAATGGTGCTCAGGTTTCCCACAGTGTTAGGGGGACCAAAGCGATTGTAGGACCATTAGTGAGGAATGACACCTGGCTTTACAAAGTTCCTAGATGTAAATTTGCACATTCAGTCATGCTCTCCATCACATTTGATTTTTCAAAAGTGCATCCTCTTGAAATTAAGAGGCAAAATGTAAAGGCATTGTCATTAAACCTTTCAGTGTTTTTTTTTTTTTTTTTCTTTTCGGAAGTGACACACACTCAGTGTCAACAGTTTATTTTTGGTTATACAGATGAGAAAATATGACACTGATAATGGCAAATGCACTCTTAGTATGGACCTCGTATTCATTTTCTGTCTCTTACCTAGTTTTGTTCTGAGGCTTCCGTGATAGCACTGTCGTGTTGGGGTAAAGAAAAAAAGCTTTCTCTAAACGTACGACAGATGGCAGAAATACTCATAGTGGTAGCCTTGCCTTAGGCATGAATATTTGAATGGAGAATCATTTTGGTAGAGAGCAAAGTTCGAGAGTTAATGCGCGCTCTGCACAGGGCAACCACACCTACGAAGGGGTGCGTTCTGCAGCGCACTAACAAAAATAGACTGAGAAAACCCAGAAAGATGAGAAAATATGCCTCTAGAAATATACAGCAAATGGCGGAACTACCTCGGAGCTTGCCAACATGTGTGTTGCTGTGCACATTCGACTGGAGAGAGTAGAAAACGTACGGGGTACGTCAGTGACATGTTGGGGCAGAAATGTGGTAACGTACCATACGCCAGTGACACTGAAAGGGTTAAACTTCTCTACATTGAGTCTAGAAAACTGTACTAGTTATATTAGCTGAGAATGTAATATTGTAGATGCTTGTTATGTCTTGGGCAGGTAAAAATTTTTTACAAGTGATGCTGCGTAGACTTGCAAGGCTTGCTGGCTTGTTGAGTCAAGTTTCTTGGTGCATTTAATCTGGTCAGATGCATGCACTTCTGCTGTGGTCGAGATAAACTGACCAGAGAGACTTCATATTAAATTTTCTTTGAACATTGCATAAGATAAAAAGTGGCAGAATAACATAGCAACACATTTCATTAAAGCTGGGTGTTCAATTGAATAACCTTGTGATTAATGCCTTAATTGCAATTATATTTTTAACCAGTTGAAAAACTAAATTGTAATCGGCGAAGTGTCCTCTTTACAGTGTGGGTAGACTGGTTTGAAATGGTTCTTGTGTTTAAATAATTAGCCTTTGTAGCTTTACTATATCCATGCCGCTGGTGATTTTGCTGGCAGCGTGCTCAAAGAGCCTAGTGATAACAACCTTGAGGCCAAAGTGCTAGCAAAGGGAAATAACGTAATTACTTTGTAAGCACTACCTTCTGTGCAGTGTCGATATCAACTTTGCAAATTCAGGCTGGTGTATAACCTTTTCCCATTGCAGTGAATCCTCTCAGCTCAACAATGTTGCTAACCTGAGATGAAAAAACAATGGCATAATGCAAAATTAGTACTCTGTCCTTTGTTTACATGTCATAAATATAAATCCATGCAGTGAACTAATTGATTAAATGCTTTCAGTTAACCAAGCTTGAAACAAAATACACCCACTGGAGATTTTTTTCATGCAATATGGTGACTTCCCAGAAATAAAGAATTCTGGTGGTTGGGAGAGTAGAGTGGTTGCTTGCTTAATAATAATGTTGAAAAAGTGTTTCAGTGCTTCTTTAATGCACACCCTTGCAATTTTTTAATTGTGTGCAAGCATTAACCCCATGTAATATCAGCGCCTTATGACCGCAAAAAGCGGTGAGATCTGCAACAGTATGCCCAAGTGCACAAAGCACTCTCCATTGCAAGCATTGTCTGCTACGCTAGCGCATCAGGAGGGCACATGCCCTGCCAGGGTTATGTGCCCAGCCCTGGTTGCGAAAAGCTGCTGCAAGAATAGGTCCAGATTAAGATGTTTCATCTGCAATGCGCTTTATTTTATTTTTTGTAGTACTGGAAGCCATGCATATGCCAGGGAATAAAAATGAAAAAAAAAAAATAAAGGTAATTTATGAGAATGTACGAGGTATTGTCATAAAGAAGCAGAAACGATGATTGCAAATAAGTGTAGCTGTGTGGCCTGGCTATTTATGACAGTGCACGATAGGGCTTCACAGATAACAAAAGCAGGGGGCGTGAAATCCCTGAGCAAACAGCGTAGCAGATGGCATTTGAACTAGAAATTGCTTTGCCGCATACAGTTTCCAATCTTGCCTTTTGAAAGCGCTGCTCACATGCTGTGCGGTTGACATTTGCATATTATTATTTTTAAAAAAACGTAAGGGTGTAAACACAAAAGCTGGGTGTTTGCTACTGGACCATAAGTATTTAGTGTTGCCGCAGCCTTGTAAGCAGTATTTTGTAAAACAACATACACAGTTGCCTAAGATAAATTTCACATTAATTCAACCTTCCTTTTGCTTCAATCACATTCAGGATTCTCAAAAAGTGCCCATGCTTTAAATGCGCCTAATAACTTTCAAAGATTCAAGCCAATTTTACATCTCTCATGTGTGAATTATACAAATGACATTGGTTATTGATTTAGCAAATATCTCTGAAGTGTTGCCTTTGCTGTGAGATTTTGCATGCATTTTTGTAACATGACATATGCACTGCCAGTTAACTCATATGTCTAATCTACATTAATCAGAGCCTCCATGGGTGGTCTGTACTGTTCAGATATGGCTGTCCTTTTAGAGGCAAGATTCTGTTACTGGTGTCAATCTTCAAGACACACTGCCTGTCTTTCCAAGAAATTTACTTCTGAACTGAGTTCCACACACTCTCAAGCACACTGTAAACTGGTATATCAGCAAATACTGCCGTGGCTTTAAGGCTGCGCTGCGTTGAACTGCTTCCACATAATTTGAAGGCCTTTTTTTTTCTTTTTTTTTTTCTTTTTTTTTTTAGTGTTACGGCCTGTTGCAAATTGAAATGCACACTATTTCGCTTTCTCTTTTTCTATCCAGTGTCTAGATCCTAAGTCCTATTGTAACTGCAAAACAAATGTGCAGTTGCGTACGAAGTGCTGTTTTTCAAAAGGTTGTACTTTGTGCAAATGTCAGCTGAATCATATTGTTGTGGCATCCTGCTGCTGGGAGCCTGTGTTAAAAGCCAACAGTGGTGCATTCTTGCTGTGCTTGCAGGGATCCCTTTAGGGCTCAATACACATGTGCTGCTTATCCCCCATAAATGGCAAATGGTGCTGCCACCATGCTTGTCTTGATCACGTGCCTTCGCAGCATGGGTTTTCTATTGAAACTTGTGTGAAATTGCCAAATTCCGTGCTGTTTTTGTATCGTGAGCATTCTTATGCTGTCTGCCTTGTTGCCATCTGTTTTCAATTACAGTAGGCAGCAGTATAAGTGCCTTGAAATAGCACCTCAGTGGTATTGTTCCAAGTAGAAACTATTCAAGAGGTTTTCTGCACACAAATTATTTAACTCCTTGAACCTATTTAAATATTCCAATTTGAGCTGGAAAGCCTACCTGGTACATGCTTAAGTTCATACACGCTGACCTTATCATGGTATGAAGAAGTTGAAGTGATCTTTAAGTCGTGCAGTTCAGGCCCAGTGAGGACATGAGAGGAGTAATGGAAATCGGATGTCTCTTCGTCTTGGCCGCTCTTTCTGAACCAGTTCTTGAAAATGCCTGCGTGGTGCTGCATGAGTTACATGCAAGTGTGGTGCTGCACCTTCGCGCCTTGCGACCCATGCAAATCGAGTAGGAACACACTTTTTTGTAGGGAAATGTGTTGCATGAAAAATTCGTTTGAACGAAAAAATATTTAATATAGCGCGTTACAAAGCCACATTGCATTCTGACAACCATTCAGCCAACAAATTTGCAACTCACCTCCTTATGCCTACTAGATTGATTGTCACCAAACATTGTTATGTCATTCACTACTGAGAGCTTGTATGATGCCTTCACTTCCAAAGTAGCAGATACAAAATAAACCTGAGTTAGTGCTGAACTGACTCCTGCACAACTTCAAATCAATGAGTGTGGTGCTGGTGGCATGTGCTGCACTGTTAATGAGAGGACGAAAGTGTTGTGCTTCCTGAAATAGTGCAAAAAGTGCAGCCAAATTGAAGACATCTGATATGCAGTTAGTACACAGCTTTATCAGCAGTGTAGCTGTTGCTGGACAATGGCTATGACCTAACCACTAGGTAGTTGTGTGCTTCAGAGGCCTATTTGGTGATGTTTGTCATCCAGTTTTTTTTTTTTTTTTTTTCCCACAAGCAATTATGAATCGTCACCAACCTGAACCCATGTGCTATTATTAAGGATACCTTAGTAGAAGGCACTGGAGTTTGAGATATCTGTATATGCAACATTTTTGCATCCTGCTTTCATAGGAGTGAGGCCACTGTGCTTGGAACTTATCTTGCAATGTTGTGCTCAGGAGCTGAATGTCGAAACCACTGAGCGACCGCAGTGGCTGTTCTTTTACTACCTAAAATGATTTGCACTTGAAGAAATTTTTGTGAGAATTCATGTATTGTTGTTTAAGATGTGTACTAGTTACAATGAATTATCTTCTTGTTGGCTTTAGTTGTCATTTCTTAATGCCTTCTTCGTTCATTCTGGCTGTGCGATGTGCCTTACGAAAGGTGAACCGTAGGGCACTGTGCATGAATATTACATGGAACTGTTGCCTTTCTGCATTGGTGCAGCAATTTAATAGCGTAGACCAACAAGAATGTGCTCCACTAAAGAGGAGGGAAAAGAACTTAGCACAGTGTGTCAAGTTTTGTATGGTGATGTTCGCTGCACAGTTCACCTCTTCTACTTGCAGCCCTCGAGATAAATGAGTGTGATCAAGATGAGCAAAGCAGCACCTTTCACCAGTTTTTGTGGGATAAGCAGCCTGTCATTTTTAGCAGGATGGACAGGAATGCCTCCAAGCACCGCATCACGTGCATGTGCTAGTGCTTGTCTTCACAGCAGGCACTTAGCTATTCACAGCACAGTGTTGCATTTCTGCTTACACTTGCACATCTTGCAAATTTTTGGCACTAACAGTACATCTAGGCGTAATCTTCAAAACAGTGCTGCTGTTGTACCTGGTTGCAGCTGAAGTTCAGAAACTGCCCCTTTTGTACTTAGAAGCCTGTGCCTTAGTAGCTGCTGGGTGTATGAAAATAAGACATTGGCTGACTGGGGAAAAAAAAATTATATATATATATATATATATATATATATATACACACACACACACACACAGGGTGTTTCAGCAAACACTTTCATAAATTCTTAAAGGTTGCCTGTACCAGATAACAATTTTCGTTCATGGGCTGGTCTACTCGAAGAGGCAGACATTACTTGCACAAGAAATTGAAATGCACAATTGAATAATTACCAATAATTCACTAATTAGGTTTTTAAACTAATTACCTGATGGCCCATATTGCAATTTACAAATTGTAGCCGTGGAGTTCGCAAGGCGGATCCAATTGGAACGAAGTCTCGGGATGACACCAGTTTCGAGATATTAATTATCGAACTTTGCAGAGAAATGCATTGGCGTTCCAGTTCGTATCTTAACAAAACGTCGCTTTATGCATTCAAGCACAAAATTAACTGGAACGTCAATGCATTTCTCCGCAAAGTTCGGGAATTTATATCTCGAAACTGGTGTCATCCTGAGAATTAATTCCAAGTGGATCCGCCTTGCGAACTCCCCGGCTACAATTTGTAAATTGCAATATGGGCCATCAGATAATTAGTCAAAAACCTAATTAGTGAATTATTGGTAATTATTCAATAATGCATTTCAATTTCTTGTGCAAGTAATGCCCGCCTCTTCGAGTAGACCAGCTCATTAACTAGAATTGGGCTATCTGCCACAGGCAACCTTAAATAAATTTTGAAAGTGTTCGCTGAAACACCCTATATATATATATATATAATGTATGGAATCTCGTTAATTCGAACCCGCTTAATTCAAACTTCTGGCTTATTCGACCTGACACTATGGTCCTGTCAAAATGATGTGTATTTCAATGTGCAATAATGCCCGGTAATTCAAATGCCTAAGCGTTTGCGAAGGTTAATTCGAACATACCGCACCGCTGACTATGGTCTCAGCAGAACTTGCAACTCGTGAGGCGGCACTTCCAACCCGACAGTTAGACTGTGCACTGGCTGCTGCTTCCACCTTCCGTTGCGAGTACCGTATTTTGGCACGTATAACCCACATCAAAATTTTTTAATTTAGCAGTAAACTTGGGTTACGGGTTATATGCAAATTTTGCCTTGAGGTGCAGTTTCACAGGAGTGATAATTTTGCCCTGAAGTGTGGCTTCATGGCAGCATGCTCCACGCTACCGTGAATTTACATTTTTGGTGTGTTAGCTCAGTGCACATGTGCCGCCTAACGCGGCGCTGTGGGTAAGTCCTCCATTCAGGGAGCTTCCTTTAATTGGAACTTCATTGAATTCCAACAAATTTTCAAACCTCTTTGAGTACAAATTATTGAGATTTGACTGTAGTAGCAGTCTTGGGCTAACTTTTGTGGTAGTGTTGCATTTTGTCACGTAGTGCTCAGGTTAATTTGTGTGCTTTTGTATTTAACAGACATAACTCAAGTTCTTAAGGATTCATCTTTCTGTAGTCAATTTCTTTTTTGTAGAGTAGGAACATAATATTCCTGACGAGTGAGTACACTTTTGTAAATTTTATTCGCTAGCTTACTACACAGATTACTGATTTTGTAGGGCTTAATTTTATTTGAACAAATTTCTTTTAGTGTTTCTGGGTCCCTTTAGCCCCATTGTAAAAAATAAACTGGGTGGGTTGTTGTTGTTATGTTGCTTATGGTCCAACAAGTTAAAGGGGACAGTAAGGTTTTCTTAAGTCATTTGTCATGCATTTGTTTCAGGTGATTCGCAAGGGGTGGATGTGCATCCACAACTTGGGCATCATGAAGGGTGGCTCTAGAGACTACTGGTTTGTGCTCACATCGGAGTCTATCTCGTGGTACAAGGACGAAGAGGCAAGCAGATCTGTCTGTTCATTCTAATTTAAGTTAATTTACCTCAAGTACTGTTAAGCAAATGGTGAAATTCTTGGCTTGTTTAGGTTAGTGAAAAAGTATTAGCTTTGTTGTTACATTTTAGAGTTTCCATCTAATTGAACATTCATGGCACGTATTTCTAAGTAAATCACTTATACAGGCATGCTAGCTACTGGTGTTTCTACTTTCTCAGTATTTTTAGTCTTTTTGGTTTTGAGTATTGCTCGCAGGTATTTACACATTGTAAAGCAAACCCACTCTAGAAATGAAGCTATTGTCATGAAGACAGCCAAGCAAAGAAGGTTGTGCTTTTTCAATTTGTTAGGATTTCGAAAGAAGCTACACTCCATGTTGATGCCAGGCATGGGAAAAGAAAAATTTTGGTGCTACATTCGAAAAGGCGTGGCTGTTCCAATGTTTTTCGGAAAGAAAATGGCTCAACTTTGCCCAGCAGAGCATGTGCACATGTGCAGAACATGTGTTCTGCATATTTAGTCTTGAGGGTTTCCAGTCTCATTTGTCACCATGGAGAATAGTAACTAATAAATATTGCAGTTTCTAGACAGCTTACTCTTGATGTTTGGATTTAAAATTTGGATCTATTAATGAAAGAAAATGTGTGCTGTTCACTGAAGCACATGTTAAAACACTGGCTGCACTGCTAGCTGAAAAAGAATAGGAGGAAGAGGGAGTATGTTTTTTGAGCACAATGAAATAGGAGCTTGTTTAGCTGCTGTTCAAGATGTAGCAGCCTGCCATATATAGCAATGACTATACATAATGGATTTCAAAATCTAGAACTTTTGGCATGAACTGAATCTCTGATATTCGAATTGATTTAACAGTATTGTTGATGCAGAAAGATTTCAGACATTGCATTGCCGATACCCAACTGGTTAGACATTTGCATAAACCAACTGGCTAGTGCAACAGACATCCTAATATAACACATGAGTTTTATGGTGCTTGCCGTGTTTTTTTTTTTTTTTTTTTTTTTTTTTTCTGTCAACATATATTGTGCCAGTGCGCCCTTTAGAACAATCCTTTGTTCACTGGTTTTTGAGCTTTGTTGAAACTTTGGTTTTTCATTATATAGAATACATTCAACTCTTTTGTAGTTATGTTTTATTTTAGTTTCTTGAAGTCCAGCTTTCATAGGCATTTGTGGTAATGTATGTGACATTGTATTGTTTTGTAATACTCTCTGGTTTGTTAAAATACTGGTTGAGTAGCACGGTGGTGACCGATTTACAGGCCAAAATTATATTCATACTTGTCTATTCATTTTTCACATTTTCCAATATTTTAGGAGAAGGACAAGAAATACATGCTCCCTCTGGATGGTCTAAAAATTAAGGACATTGAAGCTGGTTTCATGTCTCGAAGAAACACATTTGCACTTTTCAACCCTGACCAAAGGTACCTTTTCTTTACCTTCCTGTGACTGTTTTTGCATTCAAGAAAGTTTCTTTGCAGCTTTTCATGTAGTATAGGATTGAAACTTTGTCTCAAATGCAATACATAAATATTTTCCCGATAATCCAGTCTCGGATATGAAGTACATACTTTTATGGGCATTTATAAGTGCTGCTGGTTTCTGTACTTGTGGGACTTCTAACAGTAGTTGGTTCTCTAGCATACCTCTGTGGACTTAGATGGGGACTTTGATGTTCTAGTGGTGTGCTCACCAACAGCTCTCTTCTGTCCTTATGTTTTAACATTTTTGTGACCTAGTGCTTAAGCTATATCTAAGCTTCCCTCCCCCCCCCCCTTTTTTTTTCTTTTTGCTGTTGTGTATAATCGATGCCAAAATAATGCACTATTTTTTTAATGTAGCGATGTAGTGGAACGAACATGGTTGAGGATATGATACTAAGGTGAAGCATTCCTACTTCCTGGATACTTATGTTCGGGGGATGCGCAGTTACGACAACAAAATATTTATTTCTCCAGTGGTAACTTATAAAAAAAAAAATAGCATAGCTTGCACTGGAGGGGCAATGCTAAAGAGACAGCGTAGCTGATGGCCACCTAGCTAGTCCTGGCTTTTGGGCTAGGCTAAGCACTACCAAGTCATTCTCAGCATTTTCTGGAATTTATTGATTATTGATCAATTATTAGTTAGCTATTGATCGGCTATCGCAAAGTATTGGCCACGTATTTGGGCTAGGCTAAGTGCTACTAAGTCATCCTCAGCATTTTCCTGAATTTATTGATTATTAATTGATTATCAATTAGCTATTGATTGGCTATCTCATGGTGTTGGCCACATATTTGGGCTAGGCTAAGTGCTACCAAGTCATCCCTAGAATTTTCCTGAATTTATTGATTATCGATTGGCTATTGCAAGGTGTATTGGCTATGTATTTGGGCTAGGCGAAGTGCTACCAAGTCATCCCCAGCATTTTCTGGAATTTATTGATTATTGATTGATTATCAATTAGCTATTGATTGGCTGTCGCAAGGTATTGGCTATGTATTTGGGCTAGGCTAAGCACTCGAGAACAAGTTAAGGACTGCTAAATGTTAGGCCTAACGTTAAGAGACTGGAAGAGAGCGATGTGGATCGGAGAACAAACTGGGATAGCCGATATTCTAGTTGACATTAAGAGGAAAAAATGGAGCTGGGCAGGCCATGAAATGCATAGGATGGATAACCGGTGGACCATTAGAGTTACAGAATGTATACCAAGAGAAGGGAAGCGCAGTCGAGGACGGTAGAAAACTAGGTGGAGTGATGAAGTTAGGAAATTCGCAGGCGCAAGTTGGAATCACATAGCGCAAGATGGGGGTAATTGGAGATCGCAGGGAGAGGCCTTCGTCCTGCAGTGGACATAAATATAGGCTGAGGAAGATGATGAAGCACTACCAAGTCATCCCCAGCATTTTCCGGACTTTATTGATTATTGATCGATTAGCTATCGATTGGCTAACGATGACTAACTAAGCTTAAGTAGTTCCAACCATGCTTAGCTAGACTTAGCCAGGCTCAGCTTCGCTAGTTCACAGGGGTATGTGCCATTGTGCTTGGACCCTTTCTGCAACACCGCCAGGATTGGCCCACATTTCTTGTGGATGACTAATGGAATAACGGCCGGCTTAAACAGCTCCGCTGTTAAAATAGTGTGACAAGAATTTAGTATGACCTTACAAGAGCACTTGCAGTTCAACATCAACCCTGTTTATATTCTATTCTTTATTGCATACAATATAAGTACATTTAGGGTATGAAATAGATACCGAAGGAGGTCTCATAATCAATGACTGTAAGGGCGAGACCTCCTGTTAATACTTACAACGGGAAAAAAATATTTGTTATTATAGCAAATGGAAAATTGGTGTATACATGATTAAAATACAAGCATAAGTATGTAATAAATAAAACATAAGTATGAAAGAAAAAAAAAAGATACATAAAATATGTATTGTATTTTCCGGTCTATAAGTCGCACCTTTGTATAAGACGCATCCCCCTCAAAACAGCAATTGTTCCGGAAAAAAAAAAAAGCATATAAGTAGCACCGGTGTATAAGACACAACTGTTCGTTCGGTAAGTGAATTTAAAAAAATTACAATGACGTTTCACTCCGTGAACGCGGGTGACGAGCAAGCGTATGGGTGCCATATATTTCCTATATAATTGCGATAGCAATGATACAGACATTCCAGGCGCATTTCTGCCGTCGTGGTTGCCGCGATGGTCCGTATAAAGTGCAAGGGCGATAACATCGTCCCCGTGCGCTGTATGCTGAATCGTGCATAAGGGAGAAAAGCAGGAAGGCAGCGCGGGAGGGAGGGGCGGCAGCCTGTACTCTGGTAGCAACTGTGTAGCTTGTGCAGCGGCGCGCGCCATATCTTGACAGCGATCTGCAGATGCGATGACTTCGGGGTCGGTTGACTCACGGTCAGCCTGCCGCCGCTTGCTTTGCTGCTCCGTCCTTCTCGCACGCCGCTCGGGAACTCTATTATGAGAAGAACCCGGTACCTCGATAGCGTGCACAGAACCGGTAGCAATTAAGTCAACCAGCATGCTTCGCGTCGCCATAACATCAAATACGATTTCGATGGCAGTTTTTCCGGAAAAAAAAAAACGTACATAAGTCAAGCGTACATAAGACACACCGACGAAAAATTCAGGAAAAAAAAGCATCTTATACACTGAAAGATATGGTAGAGTCAACTTATACATATTGCAAGAGCGTGCAACTCGAGTTTATATGAACTAATGGCAGAATATTCTTTAAGGTTAGTGGGCAAGGTATTCCATAATGAAGTTGAGGCAAAATTAGCGGTGAATTCAATAAATTACGCAACAAAATGTTAATTTGTGAAGCGAATCTTGTAGAAGCGATGTGGGGGAACTGATCTGGGTTAATAAGGGCTGTAGGGAGTTTTCCATTGACGAATTTGTAAAATAAAATGCCGAGGGAGTATTTGTTTAATTTATCCAAAGGAAGTATGTTCTGATCAGAAAGCAACAAGGAAGCATTAGCTGTAGGGTTGTTAAATGTCATGATACGTCTAGCCTGATTTTGAATGTGCTGCAATGGGGACAAATGTGTGGGGTAAGTGTTACCCCATGCAGAGATACAGTAATTAAAATGACTGAGTAAATGCGTAATAAAGTGATAACAGTGTTTTAATATGTAAGTATGACCTAGCTTTTAATATTATTCTAATGCTGCATACCGATTTCTTCATTAGTTGCGTATCCTTTAGATGCGTATCCAATTTTATCCCCAGGAAGGTAGTATTGTCGGAAGCAAATATGTTATTACCAATGTGAATAGACGGAGTGCCAGAAATGTACCTATATTGTGTGAGGAAAAGATAATAAAATTAGACTTCTTAGTATTAATACTTCGTCCATTACTCCAGCACCAGTTCAACACATTGACGGCGTCTTTTTTAATTTTGGATAAGAGTAAGTCTATACATTTACCTGCACTTAGTATGGTAGTGTCGTCAGCATAGAGTGTACAATTACATGAGCTTAGGCATAATGGCAGGTCATTGATATAGATTAAGAATAAGAGAGGACCAAGAAGGGAGCCTTGCGGCACACAAATATTAGTACTTTAGGTAATGAGTAAGTACCAGATATGTATACCGATCGTTCTCGATCTTGTAGCTGCAAAGCAGGGCCGGTTATTCCAATCGATTCTAGCTTTTGAAACAATGTGCAGTGAACAATGGAATTTAATGCCTTTGAAGGGTCAAAGAATAACGCAGCAACAAAATTACCAACATCTGTTTCTGTTTTCATGTTGTCTGTTAAAGATATTAATGCTAGCTCAGTAGAAAAGCCTGGCCAAAAGCCAAATTGAGTTGGAGAAAGAACGTTAAATTTTCCGAATAATTATTCAAATGAGTAACCATAATTTTTTCATTATCTTTGCTGAAGAAAGAAAGTATGGTAATGGGACGATAGGTCGAGGCGAGGAATTTGTCACCTTTCTTAGAAACAGGAATTAGCTTGGTGTTTTTTAATGCTGCCGGGAAAATGACAGTTTCATATATTAGGTTGATGTGTGAAAACGTGTCAGATTGAATGGGCTATTAATTTAATGTGAATGGAGTGAAAGCCGTCCTGTCCTGCACTCGTGTCACAAATTGCGTTTTGAAACTCTTGGCAACTTGCTGCTTTGGAAAACTGTCCACTGCACTCCCTTTTGTATTTTACAAAATGTGCAACGCGATCTGGCAAAAGCTCGGTGAACATATACCCCTGCTTATGGCACCACATGGAACCACAGTTCACAAGTGCATATTTGGTTGTACTCCTAATGTGTCACTGTTTCACTCACGTAAGTGTTTCGTTGGGTTGTTCTATCAGTGCTTTCATATATGTGGCACCTATGCTCACAAAGCTGCATTTTGACAAGTTTGCTATGCAGTATTTTTTAGATATTGTTTGTGTGGGTGGGTGATGCAAAACTAACTAACCCCACATTGTCTTTCTTACTGGCTCATATTTCACATGGTGTTATGTAGTGTTCACATGTTTTGTGAACTTATGTTCTAATTGATTCATAATGCGGAGGTGGCATTTCGAAAGATAAAACTTTATTCTTTACTTAGTGTTCATGACATTAAGCAATTGGCTATGAAGTAACAGCTGTCATGCTACGCCTTTCATTGATGTAAGAAAACAAAAGAAACAGTCCTCTTTAATTTGCAAGATGTAGGGTTGTTTTATGGCCAATGTAAGTGAGCTGGGTTATGAGAGAGCAGCTTTTAATTGAAAGACTGTTCATGGCTTCCGCTGGAGGAACGTATACAAGGACTACAAGCAGTTGGAGCTATCGTGCGAGAGCCAGGAGGAGGTGGACTCATGGAAGGCATCGTTTCTGCGAGCCGGTGTGTACCCAGAGCGGGCACAAAGCGCCGCAGGTGATGGCGAGGGGGGCTCAGATGGTGGGGGTCCGGAGGGCAGTGGATCGTCCATGGATCCGCAGCTTGAACGCCAGGTGGAGACCATCCGCAACCTGGTAGACTCCTACATGCGCATTATCACCAAGACCTTCCGTGACCTGGTGCCTAAGATCATCATGCACCTCACCATCAACAATGTGAGAATCCATGCTTCTTGCTCCTGTACAGCCATATCGGCCCATTTTGTGGCCAATTCTTTGCTTTGTGCATTCAAACTAGTGACAGTTGTTGTCTTGTTCACTGTAATGTTTTCTTTGGGCTGGATTATGCTTGCATAGTGCTTGTGATTACTTTTGAATTTTTTGTCTTATTTGTACCTTCATAAGATTGTGACACTTCATGCCTGTAGTATGTACAAACTTCAACTTGTGGCTCCTGTGTGGGTCAATGTTCAGCATTCAATAATCGCTTGTAAAGAGTAATGTTAAGACATTGACTTGTTTTCAAGTGTTTTTTTTTTTTTCATTTATTCTGGTGGAGGATATTGCAATTTTTTTTTTTTTTTTTTAGTCTTCTTTGTAGGACTTGGTTCTTCACTTTTCCTATAATGAATGGTATTTTTATGTGTTAGATGTTTGCCGGGCAATATGCATGGCATAGTTAGCTTGAAAGACAATTTATTTATGCTTGTGCTTTTGTGTTCTTTTGCAGACTAAAGAATTCATCTATTCAGAACTACTAGCAGCACTTTATGCTTCAGGTGATCAGGTGAGAAATAATTTAGTGCCAGTATTTTTACATTTTAGTACTGTTTAGTGCCATACTTTGTATATACATTTCATCTGCATTTTTCCTTTAAAGTTTAATCTTTGGTTGGCAAGTGTACTGACGTGCTGAAAAGTTCTTGACCCTGCCAAGAAGGAAATCAAAGTGCCAGGAAGCTTGCAGCTTGTTAGTGTACTGGCTAGTATTCTGGTAGCACAATTTTGAATAATTCTATACTAGTATTGAGTATCAAATACTGAGCCGGATACTGCAAAAATCTGAAAGTGCCTGCTCTGGTCTAAAATTGCTGAAAACATGGTGCACATTGATTACAATGCCCATAAAGCACTGCCCCCATTCCGCCACTCATGAAAGTTGCTTAAGTAGACACAGTAGGCTCTGCTTTCATTGCCAGCTCACAGAAGTGCACACATGTCCCTGACAGCCTTGCGAGTGTGAACAGAATGCAGATTGTTAAGGCACTGTGGAAGTAGGGATGTGGTCGGCAGGTGCACAGTGCTCCCACTCCTGCGCCAGATTGCGCCATACGAGATTTCCTGCGCCATCCTGATAAAGATACTTGATTTTGGGCCGAAGTGCGCCAAAATTAGCGCCTGCGCATTACGTGTGTAGCCGCAGTGGCCCGCAAACATGCGTAGCGCGCGTGACTAAAGCGGCTTCATAAATCGAACGGCGACCGATAATTCGGGCTAGATGGGGACCGTCTAAAGGTCCAAATAATTGGGAATGAATGAATGTATGTTGTTTACTGGTGAAATAATTGGGAGTCTGAAATATCCAAATTCTCCAAAAAAGAACTAAATTTATTCCGCCAGTGGCTAAAAAAGTACGTTGTTCTCGGTTGACCACTTTCGGGGATACGTTCACTTTCACAGGATTTCACGTCACTAGCATCAGCATCGGCATACTTGGTATAGTGTGCTAGGAACGCTATCATCGGTCGACGTGTCCAGTGCTACTCGCGCGAAATGTCGCGAAAGTGAAAGTATCCCGGAAAGGGGATCGTCCAAAAATAAAGCCAAAGTTTGTCAATACGGTCCTGCACGCACTTACGCTTGCCTACGAGCTGGTCAGTCTGTATCTCTACCATTGTTATGCTGTCACCACAAAAAGACAAAAGTACAATTAATGCATGCACCGAATCTTCAACCTTTGGCAACGGGACCGCGATTTTGTAGCGATGCCTTTTCCGCTGCCACTCCTTGCGCTTAAAAAGAGACGATTAGAGTACTGGTGGAAAAAAAGCAGGGCAAAGATGGATACGACCTGATCTCTTAAAATCATAGGTAGCGGTACAAGGTAAGTTTTTGAAGAAAAAAAAGAAAAAGATTAACAAGAGGTATACAAAAATGCTAGATAAGGAACATGTAAGGGGATGCCAATAAATCATCATCATCATCGTCGAATCCAATTCAAGTAGTAACGGCGCAGAAGCGCATTTTATTGCGAAGCGCATTTATGCTGTCACTGTGGATGTCACTTTGAGGCTCCGTATGAAGTCCAAACACGGCAACATCGTCGCCGCACGCCGTATACTGTATGTGCGAGCGAAACCTTGCGAGAGAGAGAGAGAGAGAGAGAGAGGCGGGGCGGAAGTGCGCTGCTTCTGTTGCGCGCGAGGCACAGCGGGGGAGGCGAGAAAGGGAGGGGTTTACTTCGGCTTGTCAGTGGTAGAAGAACAGTCCTTTGCCTGTGTTATATGGTATCAGCCGGCAGAGAACGGTGGATGATAAGGGTGGCAGGTAGAATTGAGCTGAATGCATTGCTACAACATCGCCGCGCAGGAGTCGACTGCGCTATCATAGCCGAATGACGGCGTATGACGGCGTTTTTTTTTTTTTTTAGACAGTCACTGTCCTCGTCGGCGAGACATCGAGGTTCGGCGCCGCTTATACAACTGAAGTCGCCGCGACCGTGCCGCTAGTTAACACGTCAATGACTAAACGCTGGACGCTTGGAGCCAGCCCGAATGCACTCCCAAATGGCTTGCCGGAGTTCGCTTGCCAACTAGGCTTTGCTAGTTTCGGTTTCCAGCAGGTGTTGGCAACATGGCCGACCACCATGCTGCAGCGATGCCAGCGACGTATTAACGCCAAAATATTGCTATTTCCGCTTAACTCGGCAGTCCAATTAGCACGCAGTTGTGGAGTCAGAGTCCGAATTATATAGAATGACGTACTTTAAGGTGTCCGAAGTTTCGGTCGTCCTTATACTTTAAATTTATGGGCCAGTGATGGTCCCTCAAAGTTGTCCAAATAATCGAGCTTGTTTGAATTGCTGGTTCGAAGTAATCGGTCGACGCCAGTTGTGAATCGTCCAGTTGCTGAAAGGAGGCTTCAGCTTTACGAAGAAAAACAGACCGTTGAGAAGTACCTGGTGTCGTCTGAAGCAATGACTGAGCGTTATGAGGGGCTCATCAAGGATGGCCTGGCTCAGAAAAGCATTGACATTGAGTCTGGCCACGTGTTTCTAACTGATGCTAGAGCCTTGCTGAAAACGTAAGTGTCAGCTGTCAACGAAAAAATCATATGATGTAAAAGGCAACATCTGAGCAGCTTCACTCAACTTGGAATAAACTAATTACAGCACACTGTGTGAACAGGTTTGTTTTCATCATTTAAATTATAGGGAAACTTATGTATTTAGAGGCAGAGCAACATTGTTTTACAGCAAGCAAATACTTTCTGGAATAACGCTTTTCTATTTTAACTGTTTGAAATAGCTTAGGATGTGTCCAGCAGCTGGCCTTTATTAGCTCCAAAGTGCTCCAAAATCTGTATCTGGATGCTCCAAACTGCTCCAAAATTAAGATTTTGCTGCTCCATAAATTGCTCCATATCTCAGTTCGTCAGTGGCACCACTGGGTGCATATTGCTTGGTGTTTCTTTGTGGATAACTGATGAAATCTGCATCAGCCCGTTGGTTTGCTTCTCTCTGAAGCTGTGTATGTACTATCGACCAAGAAAGTTTACGGACCAAGGGATCTGACAAAAAGCTGAATATCTCCGCAGCCTCAAAATGCAGCCTGGGATTCCCATTTCCAACCTCTATTGCAATATGCGAACAACATTGTGATGTACGGTTTTAATGGCTACTTTTAAAGGCTGCTCGGATATTTAGCGTTTTCTGAGATCCCGTGGTCCGTAAACTTTTTTGGTCGATAGTACATGTGTGATGTATTGAGACATCATTAAAGTTAAGTTACAGTGTGGATGTATAGTGCTAAGAGGAAGAGCATGATATTTTAATCATGGTGAGATAGGGAGACTTTTTTTACTTCATTAAACAGGGATTTGCTAGGTTGAGGTTAGGCTGCATTGTTCCACTGCTTATTAGTGTGCAATAGTTAATGAGTGAAGTTCTTTTCTGCATGTAAAATTGAATGTGAGGATTTCCTAATATTGCCTGTATACACTGCAGAAGTGGGTGCTTTACATAGTTTAAGTCCTGGCTCGCACTCGAAGCAGTGGCAAAACCATGGGAGCGCACTCCTCCCCAAGTTGGAGTTTTGGGCTAACGTGCCCCCACTACCAGCTTGAGACACATAGCTTGTCTTCACTTTGAAATGCACAAAAAGGGTGCTTTATGGCGTGTTGACTCACCATCAAGGCATAGAGATGATTACAGCACTTCAGTCAATGAAGGGAATTGCTTCCCGATATGTACAAAAGGCAGGAACGACCAACAGCTACAGCATTCTTTGGCAGTTTTTGTCCATGGATGAAAGTGCCCAGTAAGTCCGTTCAGCCACATGGGGCTATAGCTATAGTGAGCTAGGTCAGGGGGCCACCTTGTTCAATGGCAGTGTGGGACCAGGTGCATCCCAAACGTTAGATATCCAAGAGCACCGTATATAAATTTGCTGGTCGAAATTTGCTCAGTACGCCTTGTACACTGCAGGAGAGAAATGGCGAGGCAAGGGTAAGGGGGGCCTGCTGCTCAGGCACCATTTGTACACGTGGCGCATGGTATAACACGAGCTGTGCAAGTGGGCAGCAGGCTGTACATTGGTGCCCGTGGCCCAGTTAAAGTCTGACTGCAACACAGTTTTGGACCGCTAAAAATCCTGGTTTCAGATAGCGTAACTATAAAGCAGCCTCTGTGCAAAATTCTACATTTTAAATAAGAGTGGATGCGTTGCGAAAGGTTTGCAAAAGTAGACGTTTTTCTCGCTGAAACTAAAAAAAATATGGCTGCGTTATTGATTTCCGGAAGTGACGCATTACTCGAAACGCACAACTCCTCGGCATGACCTCCGAGATTGGGCACCACCCACGGTTGCCTACGGCGTGCTGAAAAATCTCGGAGGTGATGTGCTGGGACTGACGTTATATCCGCTGACCACCAGGTGCACGTGTCGTCTGCTTATGTGCTATTTAAAAGCTTAAATATGAAAATTGGACAATTACTAGTTGTGCAGCTGTGCCAGAATTGCTTCACTAGTATGTAGTACTACTCACTTACTGCCAATTTAGCCAAAGGGAAATTTCGTTGCGATTGGCCTTTAAGGCAGAAATGTCACTTCCCCAGTGATTGCTTAGGGTGAATGGCCCAAATCGCATTTGTACCAGAGGTGTGGCTACACGACCTTCTTTGTGGTAAAATTCCCAGTTGGCTTCTGCAAGTTTCACTTGGTCTCGGCTTGTTCCAGTTGGTTATCTTGCCATGGCCAGTTAGACATGTTGATCCTATGTACACATTTTCTTTTTTAAGGACTTTGACACCTTGGAGCTAAAATTTCTGTACTGTGATTCCTACTGTTGAGTTAAAGCTTGCTCCTCACTTCAAGCTCTGCCCAAACTCTCTCGGTGATTTAATAGCGGATTTTAGGGACAACCAGATTGCAGATTTTCCATGTGTATTGTAGCAAGACATGCAAAAGACAGTGACTACACTAGAAAGTGAATGAAGGTGCTTCAAAACAGGATGGAGAAAAATGGTGTGACCAAGCAAGATGGAATGGCAGGAGGAGACAATGAAATTGACACAAATGTGCAGAGGGCAGCAAAAAGCAAGAGACTTCTGTGGTACCTACTACAAATGGCAAATATGTGGGAGTGTGTCCTAAGAGCTTGTTTTGCTACTTCGAACTAATTCCAGCTCTCCCAAAAAGTCTTATTTTTATGGGAGTGAAATGCAAAGACACCCGTGTACTTCGATTTAGGTGCATGAAAAGAACCCCAGGTGGTCAAAAATAATGTGGAGTCTCTCTCACTACAGCGTGCCCTATAATCATAACATGGTTTTGGCATGTGAAACCTCAGAATTTAAACGATTTAGCTGCCAAAAAAGTGCTGCCAAAAAAGTGCTGCCAAAAAAGTGCTGCAGTTTATTGCTTCACTTGCTCTGCATGTTAGCTTGGTAATTACAGGTGCTATACATGCAGTGTTCTGTGCAGTCTGACGATTCTGGATTTTTTGGTCCCTGGTGGTGATTGACAGCATTGGCATGTATTGTGCAGACGCAGCTCATGGAAGAGAGCCCTGAAGAGGCACAGAAGCGAGATGAGATGCTACGCATGTACCATGCCTGCAAGGAAGCTCTACGTATTATTGGCGATGTGTCCATGCAGACATCTTATCAGCCAACACCACCGCCTGTCAAGGATGACTGGCTCAAAATGCAACCCCCCGATTCTCCACGGTGAGCACAGTTAGCAAGCACTATACTTGTTGTGTGCTTTGAAGCTTAATCTATGACTGTGTGTACCTGTGTGCATTCTTACTTTAAGGTAACCTTTTAATTTAATTCATCATTATTCTGACTTTCTCCAGGAGGTATGTCCACCAGGGCAAAAGCCCAAGGGTGACACATCTGGTGTTTAGTTAAACAGGAAATGAAGTCCGTCTCCATTTGAGAGAACATAAACCAATTAAAGGTATACTGAAGAGAAAATTAGAGCAAGTGGAGTGGAGCTGTATTAATAAATTTCACTTCTACAATACCAACGTAGCTACTCATACCATTTTTCTGGCTTAGTAAGCCAAAAAACGCACAAAAATGAAAGGCTGGTTGTGATGCAGCCTTGAAGCTCCCCCATGAGCTCGCCGTTAAGTCATGGATTCTGATGGTGTCTGCTCTGGGCCTAAATTATTGTTTGTCGGTAACCATGGTCAAACCTTTGCGTTCTCTTTCAGTCATGTAGCGAGGCAGAATCGCCAACCGCATGATGACTACGTGTGAGCATGACTGCCTGGAAATATGAAAATTCTTTGGAGTGCCTGTGGCAGCTTAGGTGGAGCATTATGATCGTGACAAATCGCTGATGTGCAGGCCGGCCCCTCCCTCCCCGGGGGGTCCCCGGAGGAATGTGGGATCTTCCCGGGCACCCCCCCCAGTCCCAGCGGCGGCCAGCCGGCCAGCCCCAGTGATCCCATCGCGGCCCGATGCAGCGGGCAGGCCACCCCCGGCAGCCCCACCCAGGCCTATCAGTGCCGGTTTCCAGGCACCCCTTGTGCCTTCGTGAGTATAATGCCTCCAGCTTTTTATCTTGCCCTTTACATGCACTCACCTGCGAACTAGCCCACTACCGGCACTACTTGCTTTGGTTCTTGCAGCCTGCTGGCAAGTCCATTTGACAGTGTGGAGGGTTTAAGTGTGTGTGTGCACTCATGTTGAGTGTATTAGGCTATGTTCACACTTGGTCTCGAAGCAGGTGGAAGCGGCAAAAACTTCGAAAAATCCACCCGCCTAGGTGGCAAAACAGGCGGAAAACCAGGCGGCGAGCAAAATCGGTCTCGGACCAATTTTTTTGCCTTGGCAAAGCGGAAACGCGGCGGAAAGTCGTCCCGCTCGACCGGAAGCTCCACTAGCATGTAAACATCCGGTCGTAAATTGTACATGGCACCAAAAGTCTAGGCTGCAATGGTGCTCGACGCGATCTAGATCCATCACTTGCTCTACAAGAGTGGTACTAAAACGTACTGTCAGCAATGCTCGCGATAGTATTCAACGTCGCGTGACTGGAGGTGCGGCAACAAAGCCTTGGCGTGACCCAACTTGCGCTTTTGCAAAGCCGGGCGAACCCACCACCGCCGCTTCCGAGGTGCCCGCTCCCTCTGTTTATTCATCGTCCATTTCTAGGAAACAAGTAGGTAGAAGTATAAAAAACAATTTCTTCTCCCACTTGCATGGCAGGAAAAAGTTGGGCAGATTCCTCGTTAGTGCTCCGCAATTCTCCTCGCACGGGCGCGGTATATTGCAGACGTCGCAGGGCGCTTTTTTCGTTGCGCAGTGCTTTTGTCGTCGCGACAGTAGATTGGGAGCATAGGTCTCGGGTCTCACGTAGGACGCGCAGGCTTCGTCGAGCCCCAACACAAGGGCCAGCCCAGGTTTTAGCTTTGGTGTACTGGAGGCGCCGCCAATGATACGAAATGATAAAATGTTATTACAACCTGTGACTCAGCGCTACTGTGCCCGTGTTAGGAGAATTACGGAATGCCGAGGAATTTACCGAAAGTCGCAGATGACACGCGAAGTTGCGCGAAATGAACACTTTTGATGACGGGTGGGACCATGAATGAACACACCGCTCGAAATGGTGCGATAATGAGCGCCACCACGCCGACAAACGTACACAGACTAGATGGATGTGGGCAAAAGCGGCAGTGGCGGCCGCGGCGGTAGCAAAACAAATGTGAACAACTTGGACATGCGCGGAAAAGATTTTCTGGTCGCTTTGGCCTTTCCGCCCTCTTGCCGCTTCCCAAGTGTGAACGTAGCCTTAGGCTCAAAAGTAGCCTTGTGCTGGTTGATGCTTCCTCAAAAATTGTCCACATCTTGAGTCATCAAATCTCTGCTGCAGCATGTGGGTTTAAGGCAAATATATGGCATCCCTAAGCTATTGAGTAGTACAATGGCATTTCTGAGGGGCGCTGCAGCGCAGCCAAATACAGTTGATCTCGAATACAGTCGAACCCACTTATAAGAATATTCAAGTGCCACGAAAATTCATTGTTATAACCGACAATTGTTATAACTGGGTTGAATAAAAAAAAAAAATAAGGGAATGGCAGAACTGTTACGAGAAAACTACAATGGCGGGGAGGCCAGTGCCCCTCCCCACCACCTACCTCCATCCGGCTGCTGATTGTGTTGACTCATTTAACTGTTTAACTCTGCTGCCTGCACGCTCTGACCTGATGTAACAAGTCGCGGCTGTTGGCGTTCAATGGCACTGCTATAGTAAAACCGGCAATTTAAACAATAAACAAATGCTTTCTACGTCAACACGCTTTTATTTACTGAATGAATCAGCAGAATCCTGTTTCTATCTTGCAAAAAAGCAGTGCAGAAGCTGCAATTCTCATTATCTCTTCACTGATTGGTGCTCGCAGCAGCGAAAGCCTCGAGACTTCTGTCACAGCGCGGCCGCGGCGCGTGTCTTCATCTGACACATGCTTTTCACTACCGCGCGCACATCCTGATTATTTTTTCGCCTGTGTCGCCATTTCACCGCCCATCGCGATGTAGATGGTGCTCTTCATCCTCGACAGCTATGCAGTGAGTGCAAATGAAACTGTTGTTTACCGCATCCTATAGAAGGCGCGCGGCTGACACACACACTGAGTCATAATGAAACTACTGTTTGCTGCAACTGCGGACAAAACCGCGGTCGCTCTCGACGCGATCATGGATGGCGACTACTCGGTTATCAAGGCATGCGGCCGACGCGTGTACCGAGTCAAAATGAAACTACACTTTGCCGCTATCAACGCGATCATGGATGGTGACTACGCAGTCATGCAGGCACGCGGCCAACGCGATGCTATGCGCGACGGTGAACGCAAGAATAAAGCCTTTTAAGGCACAAATAGGCACGAAGCGTTCCGGCGTTCCAGTACGATTTTCACTGATGACTATGGCGATGCGAATGCCGTCGCTGCGTTTCGGTGTATGCTAACGCCGTTTTAGCACGATTGCGCGAACATTTACAGCGCTCCGGCACTCCGCCAGCCCAGCGCTATCGGCGCAGTTGGCACGGTCCATTCGTGTTTGGGAGGGTGGCCGCGCAAAGCTATGGGCGCAGCCCATTCGTGTTTGGAGGGGTGGAAGGGCAATGGGACAGAGGCGCGCGAGGCTGGCGATGTGGAGAAGGATGGAAAACAGTGTGCGGCGGTGTGCAGCGGCTCAAATTACTTCTTTTTTTTATTTTCAAGGAGTTCGCATTCCATTCACTTTCGGCACAGACACCCAGTAGCCAGACTTCATCGTTATAACAGATAGTGCGGCATGGGGGCATTGTAAGCAGGTTATTTCACCATAAAAAACATACAAAAGTTGATGGTGCAGCAGCTTCTCACTATTATAACCGATATGTTGTTAAAGCCGGTATCGTTATAAGTGGGTTCGACTGTATACCTAACCCGGATATATTGAATCATTGTCTATATCGAACAGTCGCCCTTGAAAATCCTATGCAAAAGTATAGTGCTGTGCTACGCGTTATCAAGCTCGCATTCATCACCACATTTGATATATCAAACACTGCACCGTGCCCACGCATCCCTGAAAGTGCGCTTCTCCAAATGGGAATGCAATCACTTTTCGCGCCATCGGAAATATTCAATGCCGATCAAATGGCACTGTTTTGGCAGATGCTGTCAAACAAATTGTATCTGAAGGGCAGTACATGCCATGGAGGGAAAATGAGCTAGGTACTTGTCTCGTTATTGTTCGTTATCGCACATTGTTAGTTCGTTATCTGCAAGAGTAGATTGCCGTGTGGCATCAAGAACACGAAAGGCCTCCTGGTTCATTACGTGTTCCACAAGAAAGCATGGATGACCTTTGATCTTTTGAATGAGTGACTCTGGACATGGGATGCTGAACTGAAGAATTCAGCGCCACCAAGTTTGTCTTCTTGTAGGCCAGGGTTTCTGTAAATGGCATTTTAGAATTTGGCAAGTGGCCAGAATGAATTGAACCCCAACTCCTACTTGTGCAGATTTACATTAGTTTGAATAACAAAACCTCTGCACACTACATCCGCACATCGTCAAAAGACCAACGTTGCAGCAGCACTAAAGACTCGTCGCTGTGCGGTTCACTGGTCCAAAATCTATGCTGAACGTTGTCACAGGGCTCTGATGTTCTGCAAGCTGGCTGAAAGCCACTTTCTAATCTAACAGTGTCTGCCTGGTCAACCTGTTGCCGACTTATACTGATCGGGCGTTGAAACCACTTTAGGCGTTATTGTAACGGACACGTTGGGGCATGTTCATGTGTGATACACAGTACAACTGCACCAATGGCTGCACGTTACATAGCCATGCATGCTGATTTGCTTCTGCGCAGTGTACATGTCTACCTTATCCTGAATAAAACTGCAACAAGTACTTCGACTCGCGCAAGGTCTGCCGCGCTCTTGGGGCCAAGCGACGCATGCCTTTAGGTTTCGTGTTGTGATGACATGGGACACATTTGATTACAATCGAGCCTGTTTGGGATTGAATTTCAGACCACGGTCTTCTGCAGCTTGTGCACATGAGCGAATTGTGATCTTGGAATTCAATCCCTGACATGGCGCTCTTTGGCTATAACTGGCCCTTGCGCCATAAAACACCACACATCATCAATCCCTGTATGGCTCGATTGTGCTTGAAAGTACCTAGTGTGACTGGGGTATCAAAGGCCATTTTCAGCGCGAGTAATGTGCAAGATTCGCGTGCAAAGAAAAAGTAAACTTATGTGTGTTCGACAGGGTCTCTGGGAAACTGTCAGATGTGCAGAGTTCTCATATTAACTTCGGATAGGCATATTTTATGTTTCGTATTATCGATAAATTGAACTATTTCATGATCCACTTTGAGTTTGATATATCTGGAACCGGGGACTGTACTGTACTTACTCGAATCTAATGCACACTTTTTCTTGTAAAAATTTAAAAAAAAATGGTGTGCACTAGAATCCAGTATGGAAACAAGGCTCAACCATTCATAAACACTGTTGTCCATGGTATCAAGCCTGCCTCGCATGGAGTGTTTCCTGCATCTGTTACTGCCATTTTTTGCACATAAAAAAAGGTTGCATTCACCGGGCATACGCCACCATGGCTTCATGCAACAGGAATGTCCATGCATCCCAAATGTAGTGACTGTGCAAAGTCAAAGCATAGTCAAAGCCCAGCTGCAGTGGCTACTGCTTTCACTGAGCACCACAAATAGCATGTTGATAAAAAGTGCCCCATCAACTAAAGTAAAAAGTAAAGCAAAAGTAACAAAACTGCCATGACTAGTTATTATCCAGGTAGTACAGTAGCCCTGACAGGTCCCTGCTTTAGATTGATGGATTTGAATGACCTACATACAGCGTTGGAAGCCAGTCAACAAGTGCATTTTGATACTTGCATAACGCCTTTTATATCTGTCTAGGCTCGAAGCTGCTGCTGCTGACAGGAAAACACACAGGTCCATATAAAACTTGACTTGTATGTGTAGTCAAAGAACTGAAGAAAGTAAAAAAACTAAGGAGATTTAGCTAAATACGTATGTGATAATTGGTAAATATGAGCTAATTCAACTCTCAAGTGAAGACCACTCATTCACAGTGGGACTTTCAGCACAGCAGTTATCAGTCTTAGATATCAGTTAACGAAGTGTCGTCATCATGCTATTGTTGTTGACATTGTCTTCGTACCACTGTCACTGTCGTGGCATTGTAATCATAGTGCCACCGTCATCATGCTGTCATCGTGTAATTGTCATGGAGTCTTCGTTGTTATTATCCACTGCCTTCGTTGTCGTACGGTCATCCTTGTTGTTGTTCTCGTCATGCAGCAGTTTTCATCGGCGTTGTGCTGTCTTGGTCGTCCTGGCCCCCCCCTCCCCCTCAATGTCATTGTGTTGTCCTGCCAGTAAATGCTTTGCACAGCAAAGGACTTAAGGTTGCCAAAGGTGTCACTTTTTTTTCATAGAGGAGAGGATACTAAATGTCCCCTCATCAGAGGGTGGGACCAAACAGGCCTTCTCAGTCACTCTGTTGTAGTGTTAAGGATGAGGCACTGCAGTTGGATGACTTCCTTTCAATCTAAGAGTTTTCATTCAAGACTTAAGGTGCTGCACAAAGCACTTTGTAAAAGTATGAATACACAAGTATTAAATGGCTATGACTGGTGTAATCAAAGCTTTTATGGCTTACAGTGGCTTATTATCAATTAAAGTTGTATAGCTGCAATTAGTGAATGGCAAGCTGTCAGTCTAAATGTTTGCTAGTGGTTTCATTAATATATTTCTCCTGTGCACAGCACTGTTGTTTATTAGGTATTCTTTGCGCATATCTTTAACATGTTCTGTAGAGCCTTTGGGGTGCTTGCTTATGTTGTGCTTCTTATAGAGCTATTGCTATTCTTGTTCGTCTTTTTGTTCCTAGGAAAGTATTTGCTGTGTTATTTTGTGAAAGAAGAAAATCGTGACTGTTAGTGAAAGGACCACAGAGTCATCACATTATGGCCCATTCTTTGTATCATTTTTTATGGCATGAATTTGCTGATTCACAGAGGCATTGAGACTGCTGCTAAACTAGGTGCCACTTTTTTACCTCGTTTCATAAGTTTCCATCGCAATTTAGTATTTGTCTTGTGTCTGCCTGTATTGGAATTTTTTAGTATCTTTGACTATGGGATTATTTCTTTTTAATAGGAAATTTTAGTAAAACATGTGCAACTTCCCCTTTTGGATGCAGTGTGTATTTGCTAAAATGTGGAAAGCATTCAGTTTGTGACATATCATTGGCTGATGCTGTAGGATGCAATAGAAAGGTGCAGCATGCAAGCTAGCTGCTTTGTTGCTTGATAACAGTGCTTTGTGGCTCACTGCCCAAATCTACAGACACAAAGACAGTCGTCGTATGGTCTTGGATAGATGCATCAATGCTGTTCTGAAATTTGGGCACATATGTGGCTGTCACTCCACGGCTCTAGAGCAGGCTAGAGTGGACTTGTCCTTGTCAGCACCATTGTCAGTTACTGCACGTTGCCTTTCATGTGTTCAGAGTGTGCCTGCATGCTTCTCTTATTTGTTCAAATATAGCTGGAAAAGTTATTGGGCTCGTAACCACCTCCAGTGAAGTTGTTCATGCGCTCGTGAAGCTCCTCTCTGGTACGATTCTGCAGGCCACACATATGAACTTTGTCATAATTGACATAGCCAAGCAAACAGACAATTTTTTTCCTGCTTAAGCATTTTCCACATTGTGGTGAGAATGCGCAAATGGCTAGGACATTCCAAGTTATATAGTCAAACCTTGTTATAATGAAGTAGCATTTGACATGAAAATGCCTCCGGTATGTAACAATATTTGTTATATGCATTATAGTCAAATATATCGAACCTCAATTTAATGAAATTCGGGATGTAACAAATTATTTTCACTTCCTGATCTTAGTTCCATTGAAAACCGTGTATTTATTTTTGCAACTTAATGAAGTAATTTCGTGACATGGTTTTGATTTAATGAAGTTTTTGGCTATTTCAAGCATGTACAGCCGCCCAATTCCTTAACTGGCGTGCGCAAGCGGTGACTTCCTCTGCACCATCGCCTTAAATTAGGAACAAACTTACAGCTGACTATGCTATCTGACTATGCTCACAAAGCTCATGAAGATAGCATAGTCATTTGTAAGTTTGTATTTCGTGCGCTTTCTTTAAAGGCAATTACAAGAAGCTCCTCAATCGTACTTAGTTGCAAACACTTCATTCGGCCATTTTTAAATGTGATCTACAACTTTCGTATTGGCACTTTCTTGGTGAAGCCAATATTTAAAAAGTTTGGCATTTAGTTAATACTAAGTAATTGACTTTGCAAAAAAAAAAAAAAACGCAGACTAGGACACGCAATCCTCAACACCACCGAGTTCGTTTCAGCCTCCTAGCACACTCCGTCGTTTTTAAAACATTGGCTACATTTAGCTGGGACACCCTGTAGATCACCCTACTACAGTATAGACCACTTATAACGTAACCGCTTATAGTGCAGGACCGGATATAATACGGTCTTCTCAGACTCCCGCTAATTTTCACATAGCACTCTATGTATACGCGTATCGCTTATAGTGCAGTTGCGGGACACGAAATACCGGTTACAGTGCGGCTGCCTGGAAGTTCGGTAGACAACCCAGACGGCAAACGCTCCCCTCAAGCCACAAATAAAGTATTTACTCAAATCTAATGCGCACTTTTTTTTCGATAAAACAGGTCCAAAAATTGTGTGCGTGTTAGAATCGAGCACGACCCTAAATCTGCGTTACCATATAGCCGTCGGCATTTCAAAATGGCCGCCTCGCACGCGCTTCGAGCCTAGCTATTCTCGAGCCTAGATACCGTAGCTTCTTCCATGTGCTGCAGTACACATGCTTAGGCAATAGTCTACCGTCTGTCCTCACGTTCTCTTCGTCTGCTCTATTAGCATGAAGCACCGAGTTCATCATGATGCCGCATTTAAAAGGAAAGTGATCATGTGTGCGGAGACGGATGGAAATCGGGCCGCATCACGGGTGTTCGGAGAATCCGAAACTTGTGTTCGGGACTGACGCAAACAGAAGGAGAGGATTTTCGCCAGCGAAGCAATGTGGAACGGTTTCAGTGGACTGAAGCAGGACGTAATCTGCGACAATCCACTTCGGCGATACAATCACCTTGGCCCTATCTTGAAAGCAATCTGCGACGGGGAAAGTCCGGCGCATGCCGTGTTTTCGCCGATTATAGGTCGCGTTGAAGCGAGAGGCATGATAGCACGAATGTCAATTCACTCGCCGCGCTTCGTCGCTTGAGCGTTCTGACACTTCGTTTCCACGATCAAAGAGCGAGATGTGTTCATGTTTGCTTGTGCGCACGTGATACCGTACTTGTTTATTTATGTTGTAAGCGAATACGGAACCTAGAGCACGGTGACAGCGACAGCAGAAATGTGCCTGGAGTGTCCATTATCGCAATAAAATAGTTGTTTTGGTTATAGTGCGGATATTCGCGACTCCGGTGACTTGCGTTATAAGCGGTCTCCACTGTACAGAGTACAAGGAGGCAAATGGAGGGACCAGGTGAACTTGGACCAGATCAATTCATGTGAGCGACAGACATGACAGGCCATTGCATAGGTCGGATAGGGCAAGCTCTCTGTTCTCTTTACTCTCATTTGTACGAGATGTGTTCACGGATTTGTTCCCACTTAGCATCAGTGTTCATTTACAGATTTTGAAGTGTGAGCTAATGTGAGAGTGAGTAACACAATCTCTCATACTGAAACTTATGGCTGCATTTCATAACTAGCGCTGAAAGTATATGTACTGTGTGTGAATTTTTTATGAAAAAGATTGATAATTCAGTGCCCTAACGCGAGTTGCACCCTTTAAAGCATTAGTGCAGCAAACGACAGGTGCCATATTTTTTATTATACAAACAAAAACTTTATGCCTTTTGTGACTGCTGTGTGTATTACTGGTTGTTGCCCTCTGCAACGCTAACTGTTCTTCTCTCTGCTCCTTTTCTTCCTGACCTCTTTCCTCTCCTGCCCACCTCACCACTTAAATTTGGCTCCTTTCGTTCTCACTTTGTTGATGCTGTAACAAATTTTACACTTGCTTTATATAACCCACTCTTTCCTCTCACTTTTCTTTCCATGCCTCTTTCCCTGATAATCTGGGGTTCTCTTGTCGTTTGCTTTGGTCCCCCTTTTTGTTCGTCCACTCCCCTGTGGGCTGGTTTACACACGTGGCAGGCGTGGCTCATTGCCGAGCGTGCCGCCACGCGTCGCTCAGGGGGCCGTGGACACAATGCTGGACGCATTCGGCATGCCCATGAGCAAGTGAAGAGCCCCAGCGGGCAGGGTGCAGCGGGAGCCGTTCGCTTCTGTGGCTCCAACTGCTTTGTCCTGGGCTGCCCGCTCTGCAGCACTTCTTCCCGCACCTTGGGCCATGGCAACCTGTCTACAGTGGGGCGCTGCCCCGGCTGCTGCACCTGCTGCTCCCTTGTGCTCGAGGGTGGCCAGCAGCCACCATGCCCACCACCCTTCCTCTTCCTCATCCTCTTGACAACACCCCGTCTCTCTCATGCACGGCATTTCTTGTTGACCTGCAAGGCCTGGCTCCACAGGGCTCAGTGTCTCCACCTCGATTACTTGCCATTGTCTAGATTGACATTGAGTTCCGGGGGAGGGAAGCATTGCGAGTACACCAGCAAGGGCAGCAGAAAAACGGAGAAGGCTGCATGGCTTACCTCTGAGAGCAATTTGAGGATCTCAAAATTGTGAAGAAAGTGCAGAAATTTGGCTTTGCCTTCCTTCTCCTGGAAAGTAATTCACTCTGCTTGGGAGAGGGCGTCTAAAAATTAAGATACTGCCATGGTATGCCTTGTGTGTTAGCGTAGAAGCCTGGCTGAAGTTTAAGCAATTTTTGGGGCATGCAGCCTATGCACTTTGTAGAAGGAGGTCATTCTGCTATGATTTTTACCTGTAGTGCTGTTTGCACCATTGCATCTACTAGCACCAAGTGGTAGGCAGTTGTTTGTCACCAGAAGTTAATTTTGAGGCTTTGGCAGAAATAAAATTACTACTATGCCAAGCTTGTTGGGCATCTGGATTTCTCATCATGTTTCTACGCTAGCCAGACCCTTGGTGAAATTGAGTAGAGCTTGCTTGTTGATAATTGTGGCCTTTAATTGGACTCGTCTTGCAGCCAGGAGGGAGTGCTGCTACTATGTTAACAATCACAGGTTGTGGTTACTTGAGGCACCAGCTATATGCAGGCTGGTATTATAATGGTAGCTGGTTTGTTTTTGTTGCTGCCTTGCAAGGTTATGATGCATTTCGTGAGATCAAGAATCACCATAGTAAAACATTTATCATGTAGGCTTTGGTCAATGCTGTGACATTTCTTGGAACACTTTTTGAAAAGGCTCGCTGTCCTTTGATGGGTGCAGCAACACAATATCAATTCTGATAAGCTTTGGTTTTATGCTTAATTGTGCAAAATTTTCATTCTTTATAAAAATATCAGTGGAAGTTCAGCGCTTGTCTTTGTCCCTCCTTGTTTGCTGCACTGGTATGCCATCAAAATGCAGCATCATTGCATAACCAATCTGATTCTGCCAAGCTGGCCTGAGATTTAATTTGTGTTGACATATCTTAGCACTGTTCTCGTGCAGTTCTTGCATTGCACAGTGCCTTCCAGAGCTCTGAAGCATGTGCATGGCAGCTGGTGTTATATTTTTATTTAGATTGCATGCTCGCCGTCGTCTTATTACGCATAACATGTACATACTTCTAATGCATGTGAAAAATGAATGATTAAAAGTGCAAGATTTCAATCTTCCACAAAATATTAAACCAAGCGATGTAATGGTGTTAAACTGTCCGTGCAAGGAGTGAAAAAATAAAATTGCACATTCATAGTGATGTGCGCTGATAGCTGTGCTCCTCTTCAGTTCAGGAACAAACTTTATGGTAACTGTAAATACTAGATGTTTAAAGTACATTTGAAGACTATCAGTTTCAGCTGTTCAGTTGTGCTACTTTTCAGTTGTGCTACACTTTTCCCATTTAAGAGTAAGCCCACGGAAATTTTAAAGACCCAATGTGGGCCAGCTGCTTTTACTTCATAGTAGTGCTTGTAAACTGCCTGCCAGCAATTTAATTCTCCCCATGGCGTGTACAGGCTTGCCCATAAGTGCAACACATTGCCTGTTTGAGTAGACCAGTACATATGTGTTAATTTTGTGTTCAGCTGATGCTTCAAATCAAGGGCATGGACTAATTGCAAATTGCTTATTGCTCTTACAAGCTGTGGGATACATCGCTAAAAGGAATTTAATGTATCATAAATTTATGCAAACGCTTGGTCAACCATGGAGGTCAGCTTTCGAGGATATCGCTGTCAGTGAATTTTGATTGGCTCAGCCAGTGGGTAGAGTGCCCATATAGCTCCAGTGAGGTGTATCACACCGGACGTTCTTCACACTAAAGCGAAAGTGTGTGCGAAAGTGACCAATTGAGATTACGGCCCCAGCACTGCTGATGAGGCATGCAAGTGGAAGGCTGCATTGGGCTTTTGGAAATTTTTTGGTCTTTCTTATGTGGGCTGTGTAGCCCAGCAAAGCACACACCTAAAAGAAACCAACTTAGGATAGGCAGCTCAGGGGAAGTACCACAGGGGTTGCCTTTTCTAAATTTATTTGTAATAAATGTTTCTCTTATGGGAAAGAGGCTACATGGCAGGTAGCGAGCCAAAAACAGCTGAAACAGATATTTTCAAGTATACATTAAAAATGTTTTGATATTGTGGCTGTAAAGTTAACAATTAAAAGTTAATGAGTAATATTGACATAAGAACATATTAAAAAAATGTACTGGAGGCTTCTTCAAGTGGCTGCTAACATCAGTTCGTTTCATGGGAGTAGAAGGCCTTGCTTTAAAATAGAAAAAAAAAAGCTTGCAGCTTGCTAGCTGGAACATCTATTTTAATACAAAATGTCAGTGAAAAGAGCAAGAATACACATAATTGCATAGGTCACTTTTCAGTGCAAGTGTTGTCTGCAATGCGTTTGCAGTCAACATGACATACCCGTACTACTTGTCTGCCTGCATTGGCTTAAAGTGGTGACGGGGAACCTGACACGACCATGATAGTGCAAGTTTGCAGTTTAATTTCCCACCTTTACATACACTGAATACTTATTTACTGATAGTTGTATGCAAGCAAAGAAAAAAATAAAATTATATGTAGTCTCTAATGATTGATATAAATAACGGCGGGCAAGCAGCAAGGATTGTCAAGCTTGAATGGAAGAGCCTACCACACGATTCATGCTTGAATATGCACTTCATGCATGTGTGCATTCTTTCTTGTTTCATTGCCAAACTTCATCACATGGGGCTGCCCACTCAAATGGTCAATGCTTCCTTATTGTTGGAATATTGGACAGTAGTACCTTCTATGTAAGCTCAGTTGGATCTTTTCAACAACACTAGTATGAAGTCAGCACTTCTTTGAGATTATTTTTCTTTCATTTAAAAAAAAAGCTGTGCATATTTATCACCTCATGCATTATATTCTCCCTGATTTATATCTTCATTTTATGTTAGAGATACAGGGTGTCAGCGCACACTTTCAAAAATTTTTGAAGGTTGCCTGTGGCAGATAGCACCATTCTACTTCATGAGCAGGTCTACTTGCAGAGGAAGACATTCCTTGCACAAAAAAATTAAATGCATAATCTTATAATTAACAGAAATTCACCAATTAAGTTATAACTAGTTAACCTTACGGGCCATATTGCAATTTACAAATTCTAGCCGTGGAGTTCGCAAGGCAGATCCACTTGGAATGACTTCTCAGGATGAGACCAATTGCGAGATATTAATTCCCAAAATTTGCGGTGAAATGCATTGGCGTTCCAGTTACTTTTGTGCTTCAATGCATAAAGCGACGTTTTCTTAAGAAAGTAACTGGAACGCCAACGCATTTCACCGCAAAGTTCGGGAATTAATATCTCGCAATTGGTGTCATCCTGAGAATTCGTTCCAAGTGGAACGAATTCTCGTGAACTCCTGGCAAACTCTATGGCTATAATTTCTAACTTGCAATATGGGCCATAAAGTCATTAGTTAAAATCTTTAATTAGTCAGTCGATTATGCATGACAATTTTTTGTGCAAGTAATCTCCGGCTTTTAGAGTAGACCAGCTCATGAACTAGAATTGTGCTATCTGCCACAGGCAACTTTTAAGAAATTTTGAAAGTGTTAGCTGAAACACCCTGTATAGTAGCATTTGTTCCAATGTGTCACACTTTTTTCTTTCATTATTCACTCTCCTTTGCTGCTTGTGTAAACACAAATTGCTGCATTAGTGTATTTCTGTGGATTTCATTATTTAACTGTGGTCAACTCTCATTGATACAAGCTCCTTTAGGCCATATAACCTTTGTTAGAATTGCCCATGGTTACTGAAAGAAGACATGCACACAGATTTATGCCTCCTCCTACACAATGCTAAATGATATCTGCAGACGTAAAGCTGATGTATGTTATGTGAAAGAACGGTAGTGGATGTAGCTTGTCAAAAATTCCACAGTAATCAGAATCAAGTCTATTAAGCCAAAAATATGTTACGATCTAATGATTGCACTACCAGTACTGCATGTTTGAATCTTTTTATGGCTGTGTTGCATTCCTGGTTGTTGGGAACATTTAACATACTGCAGGATAGGCCACAGCAGTGTTCCTTGGCCAAGAGAAAGGATTCTCGCCCATGCAGTGCATATCCAATATAGCAAAGTCGTGAGAGTCATGAACGTGCAACTTGGTGGCATCATCTTGCAGTGGCACTTGTCAACATATACACTAGCTGGAATATCGGACACGGGCATGTTTGACTAGTGCTCTGTCATCAGCTGCTTTTGCCTGCTTTAGTGTACCTAGAAATCCAAAAGATTTAGCTAAGTGAAAGATTTGTTTCAATTTATTGGCTTTAGAATACAGTGGAAACCTAGTTCAACCAACAAAATTGTGAAGCTTGTTTAAATCAACTGGAATCTTGAATATTCACTAATATTTGTCTACTGATTTTAGTAGCTCGTTTAGAAAATTCTTTGAGAAGAAATGGGTGCTGCTAACTTCCTGTAGTCACCTGTGCATCATGTATGATCATAATTTTATTTTTATGTATCTAGTACCTTTCGCTAAAGCCTTTGCAAATAAGATATGCAAGCGCTATCAAAATTGGCCAATACACAGTGTCATCATGTACACCTAACACTGGTTCCTGCTTCCCTTCATTCATTAAAGCTCATTTGTGAAAACATGGAATGCTGTTTTAACGAACTGGTTTGTACGCTAAATATAGTTCGACATATTGAGTAATTCTATATATGGGAATTCGTGTATCTGAAATGAACCCGAGTATGATGAGTTCGTTATGCTCGGGTAAAGGAGAGCTGTGTGACAGTGCTGAAACACCCCATGGTGACCTGACTGTCGTAGAGGCCTGTGTAGGTAGCACAACAACCCAACAGGATCTAGCGCTTCATCAGGTTATGCGTCATATTGCACTCTACCTGGTCATGTCCAAGCATGCTCGAAAAACGCACAGGAAAAAAAGCTGCTGGTGTTGGTTTTATGGCACAAATTGTAGGCACTCGGAGTTCGATATATCCAATATGCAGTTTGTTTTAACTAATTTATAGTATATGAATATCACTTAAAAAGCTTTGCATGTTTGATATAAAGCATAAATCACTGTATGCAAGTTATAATCTAGTGTGTCAGTGTGCAGTACGTATCAAAAGTTTCAAGTTCTTAAAATGTTATTTTATACATTCCTCTTGGTGATACACATTGCGTTTTTTTAGCTTTATGTTCACTAACTTCTTTATGATTATCAGGATGCACTGTGTTTTTTGGGGCTGTTGATTTATTACACAGAATTTTTCAGTTGGTGAGTGCCTAAACCTGCAACAAACTACTTCCCTGCATAAATATATCATACGAATGCTGTGAGCTGTTGTAAACAATAAACCAAGTCATGATGATGGTGTGGGACTTTGATTACAAGACTTAGTTTGCTTTGTAATGCAGTGAAGCACGAGTTATAAATTTTAGGTTGTATTTTGATGCCTGCAATAACGTGCCAGTGCAGCCTGTGCTGTGCTGATGTTGTGACAGTTTGTTGCGATGTCACATTGCAAAAGCGGCTCATTAAAAAGCTGCTTCCATGGATTGTGGCATTTTATGTTCAGGTATACACTGCTCCCCATGTGCATTGTGAGGCTAGCAGCACGGGGAAACACAAACTAATTTTTGAGGTGCTTTGTCTAGATCTGACTGAAGCTGTTGTCAAGTCTTGTTCTTAAATGTTGCAAATGTTGCATGCATAACATGTAGGGACAGTGACTAGATCAGATATTCATGAAGGCCTGAGGGAGCAACAGAATAATGCCTGAAGCATGGGAGAAACAAGGCCCTTTTCCCTACTTGTCCTCTCCCTACCTGTCCTCACCATTTTGCATGTAATGTGGTAGTCACCCCAAGGCAGAGCGGGTACAGCTTTCCTGTGGTAGCGCTTGTGTTGCTAGTTGTGATCACAACTATAGGTGTGAGGCTGCAGAACTCGACGTCCGTGTAATGCAGTAGGATATTTTTGGAAGTCAAGGTCTGTTTTTAAGTTGTCTGAGCATGTTGGGTCTGCCTTGCAGCACTGGAAACTGGAATTGGTCTTTCATTTGAAAAATCCTTTTTCTTTATCTGTAAGCAATGCTAGTCTTGCAGACGAAATGAATACATGAATGGGTATTTAGTGCAGGTGCTCAAGGCAGACTCGCAGCAGCAGAAAGTTCGAATGGCCAAGCTTTGTGCGGGAGCTTCCCACTTTGTCCTGCTTTGACAATGCCATGTGAATACATGAGCTGTAGCAGACCTTGTTGGTTCTGCTAAAATAAGGGAAAGGGGGCTGTTATTAGTAAATTTGATATTTCCAATTTCTTTTAAATAATACTGTTTGTTTTAAGTTCCATGTCCATTCTGAGCTATCACTGGAGTTTTAATTTGATTGATGTCATCCTGTCCACAATCTCATTTGAACATGGAGACAACCAGAAAATTTCTGGCATGCAGGGAAGGTGCACCAATTCCCGCTATGAAAATAGGGACAAAGCGACACAAGATTTAGATTTGCTGGTAAAAATGCATACAAAGGCATCAAAAATCTTGTCAGTTCATAATTGTATTCAGTTATGCTGGGGAAGTGACATAAGCTATTTTTTTGCAAAGCCTTTCAGTCAATTATTGCTTTACTAAGGTTGGCAGCAAATTCTAGGTCCACTGTAATTGGAAATGGAGCTATTTAAAAGCCAAGCACAACGTTATAAGGCTGCTTTGCTGGTAATTTACTGGTGCCTGCCAGTTCACTTGACATTGCTCTTATACTTTTAATGTTAAAGCTGCCAGGTGATAGCAGCTGTTTGCTAGTGGTTGTAACCTAGTCACTCATTAGCATTTTCTCGGTGTCATAATTTTAATATTTATTCATTTCACTTGCATAAATTTAGGTAATATTTAGTCTAGTGTGAAGCAGTGATCCTTAATCATTTATAGAAACGCTGTCTAGCCTATAGATTTGGGCACTACATTATCAACAACCTGGAACAGATGTCGCTATGTAACTTTAAGCTGATGTGCTAGGTGACAAATCTCCTGTGGTTTTTCCTGATGCATGTATCCCACAGTTGTCTGCATGTTTCGCATAGCTCTTGTTGCTTTTATTTCATTGCAAGTGCCGAGTGGGGTAGCTCTGTGCCCATAGGCTTCAAAGGTTTGCAGAATTGGCAGCAATTCAACATTGCCTCGTTACTTATGCTTTCGTTTCAAAAGTTTGCTCTGTCCATGCATTGTTGGATATTTTGAAGCAGTTCTTGTGGTTACACTACACTGTTGCGAATACCCCCTGTGCTCGCTCTTTAAAGAAAAATAGCTGTCTTCCAAGTACAGCCACCCTATCTGCAGTCTTGTTGTTAGGCTCTTTGGCACACTGATAAGGGGTAATAAACTGGTTGTGAAGGAGGGAATTTTATTTGCAGTCATTAAATGAATGTTTTCGAAACATTGAACAAGGCTTTGCGTGCCGACGTATTTAGGTCTTTCTTCTGCAATCTCTTGTTCACAAATGGCTAGAACTTTGTACTATTCGAGTTCTGGTTTATGTCATGCATGAAGCGCACAAGTGCTTGTACACCTATGCATGTTTTAAAAACTAGTGTATGTTTTCAACATACACAAGTATGTTTTCATGCATACTCATATACTTAAGTTCATAAACAAAGCACCCTCCCGTATACATGAGTATTGCTTTCATCTGTGCCGGTAATGAAACAACAGCTGTAACTTGTGTCATGCTTGACGTGCATTCTGAGGCACTGCATGGAACTGGGAGATATTGGGAGAACCTTGGTATGTGCTGAAATATGCAAGGGTTTGGACGTCTGTGTGCGGAATGAGTTCATTAGTGCCTCATTCTCAGAGCCAAAACTGCTGGGGTGGCATTCAGCCACTACTGCTTCAGTGTTTGAAGTGTTAAGCTTCCTGCTTCAGAAGAATTGTTGTTTCTGCGACATTGTTTCTTGTTTGGAGGTTTGTCGTTGAAGAAACAAGAGCTGCCGCAAGCAGGTTACCATTGATGTCAAATGCAATGCTCCTTCTTCATATGTCTTGGCATGCTGCTGTTCACCTGGCAACACACCTTAGCAGGCGTTTATGTCCTTGCCTTTCTAGTGTTGCCCTTACACCACTGATCAGTCAAACATGGCAGGTGCAAAAGTCACTAAGATCGTGAATGGGTCTTGAATAAATACGGCTCCTAGAGCTGATGACAAATTGCTGTTGCTGGAAAACTGTTGCATTCCTACTGCGCGCTCCTGTTCTGGGCCTTGAACACACAACTGCTTTGTGCTGCCACTTCCTTGGGATGTGCATGTAGCACGCATGCAGTAAGGTTTGCTTTTCATAGCTGAAAGAAAGTGTAGCACGTTGATATTTTAAGCCTTATTTAGTGACAATGGTCTTATCTACTTTTTTTTAAATCTTCTGTTTAGCATCACTTCTGCTGATATTTCTTACTGACCTCTTGGTTGCATTCTGCTCAAAGTAGTTCTTTGTATTGGCAGTAAGACGTGGGGCTGTAACTTGTGTCATGCTTGACGTGCATTCTGAGGCACTGCATGGAACTGGGAGATATTGGGAGAACCTTGGTATGTGCTGAAATATGCAAGGATTTGGACGTCTGTGTGCGGAATGAGTTCATTAGTGCCTCATTCTCGGAGCCAAAACTGCTGGGGTGGCATTCAGCCACTACTGCTTCAGTGCTTGAAGTGTTAAGGTTCTTGCTCCAGAATAATTGTTGTTTCAGCTGTGACATTTTCTTGTTTGGAGGTTTGTCAATGAAGAAACATGAGCTGCCCCAAGCAGGTTAAGTGCACAAGAAAGTAAGTTCTGCCAGGTTTTATTACCGCAATGCGGCCAATCATTTGACGAAGGAGCATTGCTTGGCAAGTCGCGTTTCAGGCAGACAATCATCCATCGCTGTCCGGAAACACTGCTTTGTAATTGTTGTGAAGTTTAGGCCCTAAAGTTGAGTTTGACCTTTTGCTGTTGGTGAGAGGTGGGGAGTGCATGTTTGCTGACGACCATCTTTTTTCTGGCTTGCATCTTCTAGTTGTGTCGTAGGACAAGCTTAAACTGCCTGTAAGGAAAAAAAAAAAAAACAACAACAAAAAAAGCTGGAACTTCCAGCTGCATTGCTATATGTGCAACCCCTGTGTGCATTGTGGGATCAACCTTTTGTGTGTACCTGCTTGTAGTTCTTATTAGCCAGGATTTACTCTTAAGTGCAAGTCATAAGTTAAAGGTATGCTCATCAGCTGTAAAATTCTGCTTGTCTGTCCTTGCAAATTGTAACCATGTGTGACATGTAACAGTACTAGAGACATGTATAGTAACTGTATGTGACAGTGGCCATAGAAACTTCAAGTTTGTTTGACCAAGCTAAATCTGAAAGACATACCAAGAAATCCAGTTCAGTGAACTTTGTGTGGACACCAGGAAAAAAATATATCGCAATACGTTGCACTATTTCTGCATTTAAATTACTGTAAAAAAAAAAGTATTACATATCCATTATTTCAGAAATATGCAACAAAATTTACAATGTTGGTGTTCAGATCTATTTCTTAATTTTGTTTTGTTTAATTGTGTTGGAGCAGTTGCTAGGCAAGCATATGTACCTTTGACTGTTAGTCTTTTGTGTGTTCAGCCATAGTAGACTTTTACCTTGCGAAATGGTGTTGATATTTTGAAACATTATTGGCTCTTGGTGAATGGTTTTGAGTGAAAGTATGGTAATTAGTGTGTGATTACTGCTAACTACATCTGCCACACTTGTGCTCGTGTAAACCACTATCTAAAAATGTAGGCTGTTCTGCAGCATTGTCTATAGTACTTGCGTCAACAGCAAATAGTTACTGCATACTATCTCATTAATTAGCAGACATTAGTGAAGGGTTGTAACTGCGGGGGGAAAAAATGAAGGAAAAAAAATACAAATTTGGTGGCCTGGCACGTAGTACTATAAAAAGCATGATGAACGAAATGAGCAAAGAGGCCTAGCTTGGTGAACTGGTTCTGTTACCCACTGTCGCCATGCTACTGCTGAGACGCGACATGCCATGCCATGGCAGACACTTAGCTCCCACCTTTTGACAGGATTTGCCCGAATATCTTCTCTGCCTGTTGAGTCGGCTCACCCTCGGCATTCTTTAATTTTTTTTTTTCAATTCGCTTTTCCTTAAATTACTTTTTGGGTTATACCCTTATTCATTTTCGTTTGATTGGTTTAAGCCTGCGATACGCTTGCGGTGCGGGCTACCCTCATTTTCATTTAGGTGTTTTTTAATGTTCAGAGGGACCCAAAAACAAGCCATGCTACTGCAGTTTTCTTCCATACTTCTCCAGCAGTCCTGTGTCACTGTCAACTAGCCCGCAGTTTTGCCAATTTTAGTTTTTAATATGAGCCTTATTTTTGCTCTTATATTCTCCCCCATGTAGTAAAGTTCTTGCTTGATTTATAAAGACATTATGCAGCTGTTGTATTAAAGCTTTATTTCTGCTTGATTACACCTGGTCTGCATGCATGAGGAAACTGTAATTGAGCCTAATAGCATAGCTGGCAGCTGGAAGGCTGCATTTTGGCTTTGGTGTTTAGTGGGAGAAGTGATGGTGTATTCACAGTGGTTGCTGACTAATAACTATTTAAGTAGACTGTACCTCACCGAGCATGTTTTACTGGCACAGAGTTCACTACACATATTAAAAATATTCAGTGTCCATGGTGTTGCTTGACATAATTTTGCAAAGCCAAGAAACAGGATTGGGTCAGTTTATGCAGTGTATTTGTGGCAGACTTGTAGCTCTTGTGCATTTTCTTCTTGAGCTACTTGTTCTTCCCATTAAGCCAGCAAGAGTTGAAGCTATTTTACTTGTGCTTGTTGCTCCTGCCATCTTATCTTGTATGGTTCCCGCTTCCAGCTGCTAGAAATCCAAGAAGCTTTGCTTTATTTTAATTGTGCAGCTTTTTGCTTTCTTTATTAGCTTGTCAAAAAACCATTACATATTGATTTGTGAAGTACGGCTCTGACTGAGAGGCATATCACTTTGGTCTGTTTTATTTTCAGTGTTATGGCACTGACCCCAAAAGAAAAAAAAATTGAAGCTTTGCTGTGCTAGTTTTCCAAGAGCTGTTTTGTACAGCAAAGCTAGGTGTTACTTTTGGTTCCCACTTTAGTTTATCATGTTTCCTTTTGTTTGTGCACCACATTTAATGCTTCAAACTATTACTGTTTCTTTTACTTTGCAAAAACAGGCGCCCTGTTCCATCAGTCCCTCCCAGAATCCCCGACCGGCCGCAGGTTTCATCTTCACAATGGCCCTTCTGAGTTTTCCATCCTTGTGTTCTGTGGAGGACGACCAGCCTAAGAGACTGATTAAAACAGAGAGCAGTGTGAGAGCAAAGGGCCCAGTGAAGCTGAGATGTGGTCCAAAGGCAGGTCATGGGAGGAGGGTCGGTGGCATGAGGTGAAAACGTGGGGGAGGACCGAAAGAGAAGCATTCCAAGCAGCAGCGTGGCACATAGGGCAGCCAACCGCCTGTGATCCCTTGGCAGGGACATCCCTGTCTATGTCACCAGAGGTTAGGCGAAAATCCAGTGCCCTGCTAGTCCCGACTCTGCCTCACTTGTTTGTTTGGATTGTGTAAGTTTTGTAATGTAACTTCCTGTGATTGATTTCTTGGTCACTGTGAATTGCTCTTTCTTTGTGCCACTCGTATTTTTTTTTATTATGTGCTCACTCAGTCTGCCTGACCAGTATACAGAGACATGTGGGTATAATGTATTCCCCCCAGCCTGTCACTGGCTGGCGGGCTGCCCATGACGAGCACCATGCCATCTGCTATGGTTGCTTCACTTAGCCATGGTCCTTCATGTTACCTACCTGTGTGTCCTCATTTCACCAGTTCACCCCCCCCCCTCGAGGCAGTTCAGCCATGTTTTCCTTGTGCTGATTTTTGTGGTTTTGTTTGAAGAGAAGGTATTTATTTGGCAAGGCGCATCCTTAAGTAAAGGCTCCATGCAAAATTGCTAGGCTGCGCAAGTCCCAGTATGCGTGCCCCAATATGCCCTCACATAGTGACTTGGCAATTTAAAATGGCATTTTTTTTTTGCAGGACCGTGTTGACTTATGTGTATTTTGTAGGTAGAAATGGATTTTGCTTTTCAAAATTTGATACCGAAGCTTGTTTGCTGGTAAAAGAAGCAGAGAGTCAGGTTCCTCAACTGGTGTTCACATTCAGCACTGGTGGTGGGGAAGCCATTTTTTTTATCCTCTTTTTGAGCAAGTGGAAGTGCTTATTTTAAATGTTTGATTTTGAATCAGTATGTAGCCCTATGCTTGGTTGAAGGGTATTTATTTCATTGTTGCACAGTTTATTTGCCTTATTTTATACAAATAGGGCAAAGTTTAAAGAGATTGCCTCTCTCGCTGTATGTAAACTTGCATGTCATTGATGTACCGGTTATGCTTGCATAGTGAGCACACATGTATTGGCATTGATGTCTGGAAAAAAAAAAAAGAAAAAAAAGGTATTTTTCGTGTGTGTATCCAGAGTGCAGCATAGAATATGAAGCTTGTCTACTATTTTCTTTGAAGATTTGCCGAAGTTGCAGTAAAGACAAAGTGCGAGTTTTCTTCAGGGCGTCTAGGACGCGATTGTAGTCTGTGTGCTCTGTAGGCTCAGATAGCATTCTAGCAGAGCTAAGCCCCCAACTGTCCCCACATGCTAATTCTAAAATACCCGAGTAATCATCAGCAGCATGAATGTCTCAGTACAGCCGGGCGCGCACATTATGCTTGCAAAAGGAAGTACATGCTGTAAGAATGTATGATATGACGACAGACTGGGGACCCTCACACCAGTGGTGTACACATGCGCAGCAATGTGTGTTTGAAGTTGTAAATTAAAGTATCAATGTTGGCGAACTTCCGTGTCCTTTCTATTCTCACTCTTGTAATGCAAGCCATTATTGGCTTATTGGTCTGGCAGTATACCGCAGATCCTCTTCGGGCCTTTGCGTGAGTAAGTATGCATTCTATAACTTTCTACTGTCACAAGGAAAAATTAATTGGCGAGCCTGTACAGTTAGATACCTAGTGAATGCCTGGCCTCAAATAGTCACCGACCACGCACTTGAAGTAACAAGTAGCGGTGTTCAAATATGGCAGTTTTCTAATCAAATTGAATAAGAATACTATGGACCACAATTTCAGAAATGCAACCAGACTTGCATTTTTTTCATTTGAGCTCCGTTAATATTTAAACAAATTTTTTGAATCTCTGTGGAAGATTTAAAAGTAGTGTCATTTGTAAGATTGTTTGCAAAAAAAAAACAAAGGGCATGACAACTACATAGCAAAGTAACCCTACATTTACACACACACACGGGGCCCTCAGATAATCTACGTTGCAAGCCGTCCTAAATGCCAATTTTTTAAGCAAGAATAGTGACTAAATACTTGTACGATCCATATATCTTTTCCCAAAATTGACCCAGGGTAGTAAAACTTGATGCAGCAATTTAAAATTGTGTAAATGGGCTCCTTAAGTGCTGTACATAATTGCCCAGCAGTTCAATAGTTCATTTTCTTACAATGTGTGCAGTGAGTACAGGGCTTTTTTGCAATGTGCTACTTGCCACTCTTGTCAGGTGTACACCAGCTTGCAACTTTGCGCTTACAATTGAAGGGGACAGACATGGGTCCGGGATAAAAACACTTCTGTTATTGACTCTAGACACGTGAAATTTTCAGGAAATATTCAACCTTGCATGCCGATTCGAAATATGGAGTTCTTTTGAAGTCAATCCAAAAAGGTTCCCACTATTTATGTGTTATAAATTTGGGATGTGACTTTCAAAAAATGTACTGCACCAAGAGAGCTAAAATTAAGCAGGTATCTTCCTGAATGTTCAAACAGTGCGCATTCTAATGTTTATATCTGTATTTTAGCTGAAGTTATGAAATTCTAGAGTTGCAACTTTGCACAAGTGAATTTTTATTGACGATTTCTACAGGATTTCAAAATGTTGCAGTGTCCTAAAACACTATATTATAGCTTTTGTGCAATCTGACTCTCTAGCATTCAGGCAAAAAAGAAATCAAAAAGAGTGAATGAGTAATAGTGCCACAGTGCTGCTCCCAAAACATTTGACTAGGAAAAATTATTTTTTGAGAAAAGTGCAGAAAGTGTGCAAAAATGGCATTTTATGCTACAAAACCAGGTAGTTTCCTTAAGAAGCAGCATTGAAGGCTCATTTCGGCAGGAGCGCAAGCTGCAGACATGCTCTTTCAAACAAGACCGAAATGGCCTGCCTATGATACTGTTTTGGAATGGCAAATGACACAAAATGGGCCATGTCAGCATCATGGGCAAAACTGAACATTTCGTTGCACAAATACAGTGTTTTCTTCCTCAACGACATGTCATTTTGAGCTAGTTTTTTGCCAACAGGTGTACCCTGGTAAGGGGATTAGAAAAACAATAAAAATGAAAACTCTATTTCTTAGTGTATGTTTTGTTGCCAGGACCAATGTTCCCACTAAATAGCGGTGCACAGTGACTTACAGTACACTTAACAGCCACTAAACCTTGCGGTCTATTTTCATGTGTTTAGTGGAAGGATGTAGTTAATATCCACTATGTGCTTGGATATGCGCAAGAGCGTTGTTCGCATTCATGTCATGTTCCGTGTGTGTTCTGGGTGATCATTTTGCACTGCATTTTACATACTCGATACATGCATACACCATGGCATCTTGACAAAGGGGGGGGTGGTTAGAGAAACTACTACATATTGTGTGAAAACTCTGCTAGGGTTCCTATGCGACCTGCATAGGATACGCTGCTGCTTGTTACTGCGTGTATTCATGTTACCTTTGTGCCTTGGCAACAGCCGATAAGTGCATAGAAATGGCCCGCCAACCGGGCTTCAAGGTGGAGTTGTGGATACTTGTGAACTGCAATTGCGTAACTTGTCAGTTCACATGGCTGGCTTTCATGCCAACCCCCACATCCAACACGGCACAGGGCCAGGAGCAAGGTCAGGATGCAGCTATGAACTGGCAGGAGGTGAATTTTGCAAAGGTTGATTTCTATCTCCTGCCCCAAATGGTTGATGCCGGCAGTACCAGCATTGTTCGAGAATTGATAACAGGTGAATAAATCAATGAAAAGGGAGATTACAATAAAAAAATTACAGATCTAATGTGCACACGTTGAAACATGCAATTAAAATTTATTTGCACGAGAACGAGTCTGCACGTGGTGGTGTGCTAGGCAAATTGGAGAGGTAAGAAACCAGCCTGCTGCTGAGAACAAGAAAAACAAATGAATACAAAATGAGTGAAGGAGTACGAGATGAGAGGGAAGTATACAGTGGAAGTGCACAGAAGGATGAATTTGGTAAGGACGGAAGTGAGATGTGAGGGAGATGACAATGTATAGAGAATCAGATGAAGAAAAGAAAGGCTTTGTGAAGGAGGCAGGGAGGTAGGAAAAGGGAGCTGGGTGCGAAGATTTGCTGCGCAATGCATTATCCTACACAACGTATATTCTCATGCAATGTTTATGCACCACACAGCTCGCAACTGTAATGTCATGCAATATATGCCATATTTATGGACCGCTCCTCCCATAAGCTATGCGAATATCACTATAATCTGTTTCATACATCAGGTGCAATGCTGTGGAGGCTAGAGAAACTTGTATTGCGACAGCAATTATATGGACACTCCAAGCGAATTTTGCCCGTTGCCGTGATGTGCCGTATATATTTAGGTATATGTATGCTATATGACATACGGTATATGCGGATTAATATTCAGCTATTGCCACACCATTCTATCACTAAAGTTGCTCATACCAGGTCTTACATTCTTGACAATATTATTCCTCAGAATTTTGAAAATGGCAGCCCACAAATGTCACAAAACAAAACACTGACAGTGCATGCCTTTTATCTTAAATCTTCTGACCTAAATATTAAAACTGAGAAACAACGGAGCTAAAACCTGTAAATTGTGTAATGTGCACTACCTTCGGGATCGTGCCCGGAAAAAGGTTTGAAACATACCCGATACGGAAAAGTGGTGGTAAAGTCTAAGGGAGACGTTCGCTTTAATTAATAAACATAAATGAACTTATCTGATGGCAGGATTCAAACAGGACCCCTAGCACAACAGCTCGTTTTTACTTAGCTTATGCTTACTTCAATTCATGCTGCCACTACAGTTACAAGTCTTACATTTAGTGTAATACTCTAACATGTTGCCATCGCATTCAATGCGTTGTCATTATGGCGAAACTGTGATATTTTTTGCAGTGAAGCTCTAGCCCCCGTATGCGTTCCCAGGGGGCTTAGGGGGGGTACCCTGGGCGGACACAGCACGTGGACAGGAATGGGGACTGGCAAGGGAGAGGGGGAAAGTGTGGCGACGGCGCCTGTGCACGTGGCCCGAGCTTATCTGGTTAGATCATAGAATAAAGCACAGAAGTCATACGCGTCGGAGGTGCCCACAAAACACGGAAGCAGCTATTTGATGTCGAAAGGATAATTCACAAGTGTAGTAGCCGTCTTCCAAGACATTTCGTAGCCGTCTACGTCTAAATGTATAGTTCAGTAAGCCCTGCTAACGTTACGCTAAAAGTTGGCTAACGGACATCTTGACAAGAGCAACACACATTCTCAAATTTTTGCGGCAGTGGCTACACATGGTTTGTTCAGTTACAATTTACTTTAAATGAGACAATGGACACCAGAAAAAAAATAAAAATGTTATTGTCGAGTAGAGTGATGCACAGCCCGATTGGTCAACTAGTGCATTTTGCTTAGACCAATCAATTGAATGCCATCGGTCACAATTACTTTGTACATAAAACAAGATCTGCATTGTATGCCGATGTCACCTCTGCATGAAAAGCGAGGACTGTAATAGTGAACTTATACAGTCCTCCAAAAGAGAGAGATGTGGATTTTAGCGAGCTCCTCGCGCAAGCGGTTAATATCACGGGCACCAAGGACCGCCTATTGGTGTTGGGCGATTTTAACGCACCTAACAGCGCATGGGGTTATATAAAAGACTCACCCAAGGGAACGCGTCTCGAGCACGCTGCGTCTAGGCTGGGTCTGACCTTAATAACGCTTCCCACCGCGCCCACAAGAGTAGGCAACAGTGTAAGTAGGGACACGTTCCCAGACCTCACTTTCACCTTCAACATCAAAGACGCTTCCTGGACAAATCTGGAGGAAAATCTAGGAAGCGACCATTATATCATCAGTGTCTCCCTATCGACACCCAAACTGCGCAGAGTCATAGGGGACGCGAGGATCACAGATTGGGCGGAATTCAGAAAATGGGATCCCCCACCCGAATCCGTACCGGAATCAATTGAGGCTTGGTCTGAGTACATAAAATCGGTACACGCAAACACAACGAAGAAAATAGCAAGAACCATAGAGGCACCGGCAGTAGATAGCCACCTGTTACGCCTATGGGAGATCAGGCGAAGCCTCCTGAAGCGGTGGAGAAGTCAACGACTGAATAGGAAACTCTTGCGCAGGATCGCGGCTCTGGCAGAGGAAGCAAACGAACACGCAAGCAAATTGGCAACTGAGGGATGGGTCAGCTTTTGCAGCTCGCTTCAGGGCACACTAAGCACTGCTAAAACTTGGACCATCCTGAGGAACATCCTTGACCCAGATAAGTCCAAATCCGCGACCAACAGAACAATGCAGAAAATCGCGGAAGACTTCCCGGGCACGGATGACGACCTCATAAAGGCTCTCAAGGCCAGATACATTGGCGAGAGTGCAACCACAACAAATTCGGCAAATCAAATCAGTTACACGGGAGCAAAAAATGAAAACCTAGACGCGCCGATAACAAAGGCGGAGGTCTTTGCGGCAGCCCAGGCGGCCAAGAGGAACACAGCCCCCGGTGAGGACCAAATTACAAATGCCATGATCAGGAACCTTAGTGACAAAGTCATAGAGGACCTAACAAATAAATTTAATGAACACTATTGGCTTAAAGGAAAGATCCCTGAAGAATGGAAAAAGGCCAAAATTATAACCATTCCAAAACCCGGGAAGAAGCCTTCCCTGCAGGCACTCAGACCCATATCACTGACGTCATGCATGGGAAAGCTTTTCGAACGGTCATTCACACCAGACTTCAAAATTTCAGAGGACGGGGGCCTGTTCCCGGCTACCATGCTGGGCTTCCGCAGTCGCCTCTCGACACAGGACGCTTTCCTCCTGTTACAGGAAGAGGTCCTAAAAGGCGTTCCCACGGGTGGGGAGCATTTGCTGCTTGCTCTCGACCTGAAGGGGGCTTTTGATAATATATCTCACGAGGCTATACTCTCAGAGTTAAATATAATTGGTTGCGGCGAAAACATATTCAACTATATAAGGGCTTTCCTCACGGAGAGGACGGCAACAATTGGTATCTCACAAGTAAAGTCTGAACCTTTCCTAATGCCAAACAAGGGCACGCCTCAGGGAGCCATCATATCTCCTTTGTTGTTTAACATCGCCATGCGTAGACTCGCGCGGGCCTTGGACGGTGTCCCGCAGCTAGGTTACACCCTCTACGCGGATGACATCACTCTATGGGCCACGCGCGGGTCTCTGGCCAGCAAGGAGCAGACCCTGCAGGAGGCGGCCCTGGTCGTAGAAAACTTTGCCAGAGCCAGCGGTCTCAGCTGCGCCCCCGAAAAGTCGGAGGTGATCCGTATACATAGAAAACGTTACAAAAGTAACGGACAAATAGAAATCCAAATCGAAAATCAGAAAATTAAAGAGGTCACCGTTGCTCGTATCCTGGGTTTCTGGGTTCAGAGCAACGGTAGGGCAGATTACACAATTGGTCTCCTAAAATCGGCAACCAAACAGGTGGCTAGGATGATTCAGAGGATCACCTTCCACAAAAAGGGGATGAAGGAAACCGACACTCTACGTTTAGTGCAGGCGCTCGTAATAAGTAAGTTGACATACAGCTTGCCCTTCCACACGCTCAACAAGAGCGAGGAAGGGCAAGTAGACTCTATCATTAGAGGGATCTACAAGGCGGCATTAGGTTTACCGGTAGCCACTGCGACAGACAGGCTCCTCGGGATCGGCGTGCATAACACGTACGCCGAGCTCAAGGCTGCTACATTAATCTCTCAAAGGAACCGTCTCAGCCAGACGAGGTCGGGAAGGGAGATTCTGATAAGGACGGGCTTTCCACCGCATCCCCAAAACTTGGACGAGGTGCTAGTGGACATGCCAGAATCCGTTCGATGCAACATCTCGGTAGCCCCTATCCCGAAGAATATGGCCAAAGAAAGGCATAAAAAAAGGAGAGAGGAACGAATAAAATGGCTCCGAAAACTAGTCAGAGGCAATGACAACGTACTCTACGCAGACGCTTCGAGATATAATTGGAAGCGCGCAGTGGTTACAGTAATCAATAGCGACACGAGTAGTATGGTATCAAGCGCCTCCTTGTACACGTCCTCGATCGCCAAAGCCGAGTGTTTCTTCGATGCAACATCTCGGTAGCCCCTATCCCGAAGAATATGGCCAAAGAAAGGCATAAAAAAAGGAGAGAGGAACGAACAAAATGGCTCCGAAAACTAGTCAGAGGCAATGACAACATACTCTACGCAGACGCTTCGAGATATAATTGGAAGCGCGCAGTGGTTACAGTAATCAATAGCGACACGAGTAGTATGGTATCAAGCGCCTCCTTGTACACGTCCTCGATCGCCAAAGCCGAGTGTTTCGCCATCGCCTTGGCAATTAAACATGGGGAGCGAAAAGTCGGGAAGGCCTACATCACTATCATCTCGGATTCCCAGGAGGCGTGCCGACTCTTTACGAACGGCCGCCTCCCATTAAAAATACGCAACTTATTAGGAAGGGAACTAAAAAACACTTATAGGCTGGTCTGGTGCCCGGGACATGCTGGCCTAGAGGGTAACGAGAGGGCGGACGCTCTAGCTCGAGAGCTCACGAATCGAGCGGAGCACCAGCCGCCCTCCCAATTACAACCACCCCACACGACACTGCATCGCCTTCGCGGGGAGGAAGACAGTGATCCTGCTCGGTTGGATCCGCGCGAGATTCTTGCTCATCAGCGAGGCGCACGGCAAAAGTATGGCGTCCCCCACAAATCTCTTGAAATGGAAGACGCAATGGACCTCCGTAGAATTCAAACGGGGGTCTATCCAAATTTATTGCGACTGCACAAAATTTTTCCAACCTTGTACGGGCACGATTGTCCGTGGTGTCGCGAATCGCCACCGACCCTCTACCACGTCTCATGGGGATGTAGTAAAAGGCCAGAGAAATTAAATTCCTTACAGGATAGGTACAGACTATAAAGCTCTCCGGAGCAATGGGAGGCACTCCTCGCTAGCTCAGACCCGGAAGTGCAACTAGCGCTTCTGGGCCATGTCTGGCTGGCGGCAGAAGCCAGTGGAGCCCTGGACTTGGGGCCCCACCCATCTAGCTCCTAAATCCCTTCCCTTTTACCTCAATTAATGTTAGTCTCTCTCTCTGCATGAAACACAGCACTGTCGACAAAACTTTGTACTGCTGGGTCTCCTGCGAACTGAAATAGTTTGTAGCAGGGAAACATTTTTGTCAGTGATGCTGCGGTTCAGGCTGATATGACATCCTGTTATCAGTTAGAGCTAGTATGTAGTATAGTTACAGCTAGTATATAGTTACAGCATTACACAAGTATACGAAGGAGAATGCTGTGCTACAATGAATTCTTAAAAATAAAGAATGATTCACATCTGGAAAAGCACTCGACGCACCACTCTATCTGGCAATACAAATATTTTCTTCCGGTGCCTCATTTGAAAGTAAATTGCAACTTTCTTTGAGGGTGTCCCTTGTTAAGTATTGCCATATGCTTGCAGAAGAAAGGGAACCAAGGGGCCCCGACTTATTAATCATAAGAAGCCAACAAACAATGACAACATAGGGGAAATTACTTGTACTTACCGATTGAAAATAAAGAAATGATAAATTTATCATTTCTTCATTTTCATCAGCAAGTACAAGTAATTTCCCCTATGTTTTCCTTGTATCATTGTTTGTTGGCTTCTTACAATATCATATGCTTGCAGAGCATCACGCAGAAATAATGGCCAGTTCTTCGGCATACCCTCCATTAGTGAATCCCTTGCATATTGCATGTTACCAGAACTGAAAGGAAAATTAGAACATGCTGTTTTTTTTTTTTTTTTTTTTTTTTGTTTGTTTTTTTACACACACTGTACGATGAGCTTTTCATGAAATGAAGTGCACAGAAAAGGACTGCAAGCCAAAATGCTGCAAGACATCTACTTTACACCATGTCACACAGTCAAACTTTATTACCCAATAAATGAGAAAAGATGCAGGAAGTGTAATTAACAAGAGTGACAAATAGCAGCAAAGTTGGCCATGCATAGATGTGCAAGATCATTGCTGTCGCAGCCAGAGCAGGCCAGTCTTTGTAGGAGAGCACTGGCTGCCCACAAATGCTTTCTGTCGCAGGTGACACGTGAAGGTTCTTGTAGACACAGGCAAGCAAAACCTGCACAGACGAGGGGGAAAAAAAAAAAAGCGAAAAAGGAAATGAGAATGTGCAAATTGGAACTTCAATTAACAATATGTGCCAAGCAAGAATTTTACCCCGTATTAGAAATAAATTTAAGCCCTCCTTTGTCTTAAAGCACTGATTTCTTAAAGGGACACTAAAGAGAAACCTGAAGTCCAGCTTTAATGGTAGGTTATCCTATCACGAACACAGACATCATTCTTACTGCTAACAGAGGTTTAATAAGCGAGAAAATAGCGGAAAACTGAAGCATGGGTGTTGACGCCCCTTTAAATTTCCTGCACTACACGTTCGTGACGTGGGAGGTCACAAACGCAGCCCGGCCGCGATTGGTCGAGAGAGTTGTCGCTGTTAACGAAACGTGCAAAGTGCGGCGACGGCGAAAACCCGGCGTCATGTAGCTGGTGCTATAAAAACAGCACAGGTAATATTAGATTTATGACAAATTTTTGCAAATGCCGACGCTGCACACTGCTGGAACCCGCAGCATCATGCCTGTTCTACACCCACATGTGACAACACAATCTCAGACACATGTGCCATCACACATTATTGGTCGATCCGCTCAGAGTAAGGTTAAATAATGGTCCGCACAACCTACCTGCGACGATTCATTCGGCAGGTACCAGCCAAGCACTGATGGTGCCAGAGCCAATTGAAGTTCGTTCTTGTATGGAAGCCTCGGCGCATGTTTTATCAATCCAAGCAGCAAAGCATACATCCTGCAGCACACACAAGGATATGAAATTAGACTCCTTGCTGATCATGTACAGCAAATTCCTGTAAAGAAACTAAATCACACAGAAAACATTTTAGAATACAGAACTCGTCACATACAGGCTTGAACACATTTGTGCATTGGGGAAGCAAGGTGCAACGTACACCGTTATAGCAAAATTTTACTCATATATGAAATACTGGTGAATCATGACACAAGAGAGTTAATTTGCGAGTTCTTGCATAGTATTGACCACCTTCATACGAGTTTAACAAGGCTTAGGAAAGAAGAAGTAAACTGTGTACATACACTGGTGCTGAGAAACAGAATAGTGGCAGCTGATTAGGGACCAGTGTAAAAAAAAATTTTTTAAATGCCCGTTTGATAAATGCTAGGTACTTTACGGTGAAGTGCTCCCTGGTCTCAACACACATGCAATACACTGAGGATCAGAGAGGGTAAAGTACATTGGCTTACACTGATCATAATGATGAGGTCCCGCCATCCAGCTAGCGCCAAGACACCAAGATGTCCCGCCGTCTAAACAGTGAAAAGAACAAAATAAGAGCATCAGGTCAGTTGAAAGCCAGATATGCAGTTACAAATAAGGTGAACCACAGTTATTCATTAATAAACGATAAGCAGTCCCGATTGCACTCCCAGATGAAGCATGTACTACGCTACAAGTTTTGCAGCTTAGTCAGAATAAAAAAACCAGTGCAACTTTGCATCAGCAGCCGATTGCATTTGACAATGCATAAAACAAGTAAGCATGGCGCTTGGAACGCTACAAGCTGTATAGTGACACATGCGCGTGCGCAATGCTACAGTGTAACGTACCCATGCAAGAACAAAAGGACACAAGATAGGGCTAGTACAGACTGGCTCACGATTATGAGCAGCGTGTCCTCGCTGAATGCACTCCCTTCGGTTGTTTCATGCTACGTTAACCACAAAAACTATAAACAAGCAGAACCCGCATATAAAAAATAAAGCTGACAAAAAGCAACAAGACAGTAGAGCCCAACCATATCACCTAAAGAAATTCGGACATTGTTGACGAAACACAAAGTGCAAAGAATTTCACTTAATGGAAAAAGTGCTACCCAACGCGCGACGTACAAAGGCGCATCGAGAACGGAGGTGGCGAACGCAGATCCCGCCATTGTGGTAGTAAGCCGTCGGCGAAAAAACGCAAAACAGCCGTTGTCACAAACATAATAGAGTGAGAAACTCTATAGTCACAAAGCACTGATACAAAACTGTTATATCGCCATGGCGGCCGAACAACTGACGATGTCACAGAAGCAAGACCATGGAAAACTGGGAAAAGTTACCAAGGCGAGTGGTCGACTGGTCACGGAGACAGCTCATTATATAGGCGGGCGTAGTTGCAAACAGCGTCTCCTGGGTGCGGATTATGTGTGTTTCTAAACCGAAACCGCTACATCACACAAAACACATGGCACACAACGTCGGCACAGCTAGATGACTCTAGTAGATAGAACAGCACACAACTAGCACAATGTACGAACCCAGGAACGAGACATTGCTTGCGTACGCCAACGACTGTTTTTTCCTTCCTCCATGGTTTTTTCATGGATGCAAGTATCTTTGCGTGGCTGGCTGCCAGGCTTTCGTATTCAGAACGGAGCCAATCTCGAGCCATATCGAGCATTTGTTCTGTTTATAATATTTTCTGTGTTTGTTTGTTTTAGCCAGGATTGCGTTATTTCGCGAGCGCTCACATGAATTCACGCGTAGATTGTTAAGACTGTCAACAACTTCATCTTCGGCGATGCCTTATGTCTTGTGTGGCTTTGCGATCATTTGGATGAATCGTCTTGGTGGCGACGATTGTTGACCCTTTTTGTGTATGTAAGTGGTCGATTGTGCGTGACAAGGAATCGGTTAGTCGCATTAACCTGTGTGTGTGTTTATTTCACCAGAAATTTAGTTCGCTCCGCCGTAATGCTTCAGGCTCTTTCTATGTTCTCAAATTGCGCAATCTGTTCACATCTGTGCGCCCACTAACCTCATGATTCCAAAAAGTCACGTTAGAAACATGAACTTTCCGTTTTCTTGAACCAGTAAGCTGTTGCCGGTTAGAGCTACGGGAAATCCCCGTGGCAGGTCGAAAAAGTAAGGCGACTGTTGCAATGCACCTGTAGATCGTGAGCGCGCGTTTGTCAGCGCAGATTATAGGCTGACTTTAATTGAACTTGTGAATCGATAAGTCGCGCAGTGTGTGCTGCTATGAGATGCAGAATATGCAAAGGCACAAACGGAACCGAGATCGAGTTTTCTCAGACGTGCAAAATTTTTACAATAATCGGTTCAGGTCAGCCTGCTAGCTGGAACCATGCAGTGCTGATGACATGCTGATTGCAAAATAAACTGCACCACAATAAGCTTAGCAACTGCCTTGCGGAATAGATAGCATTACATTTGCTAAATGTTTTGAGCATCGACAAGATCGAACGACCTACAGAACGCTGATTTACGCACAGCAAGATATGTCAAGGACGGGTGGGCTGGGCCAGGGAAGAAACCGCCACAACAAACAGGTGGGAGGGCAAGTAGGTGAATGGCTTTGGAGTCCACGCAGAAACAAATAGGAATGCTAGGCGCCGCCACGCCGTTAAAAAATCAGGTGAATGTTGAAGAGTGCGACAGTGACTAACGTAACAGAAAATAATTTTAAGAATGGGGGGTGGGGACCGTATAAAAGGCGTCAAGAACGATTCGAGAGAGCGTCTCGTCACTGCCCGATCGCTCAACACCAGACGGCCGTGGCCAGTCGCCTAGCTAAGGCTCACCTACCCTGTCGTTACACGTGCTAACTTAGATTTCTCATAAATAAATGCAACATAGTCTCATTTCTCTTCAGAATAAGCTGCAAGTGTAAACCTTGCGCCCACGTTCATCTCCTGCGTGCACACACGTTGAAATCTGGCGCACGCACGTACGAGGAGGGGGAGGCGATAAGAAGGCGAGCGCGGCACGCAGTCGCGTGACTTCACTAGGGACATCTCCGCCTCGCAAATCTAGGGAACCGCACAAGACGAGATCTGGCAACACTGGTGTGTTCTGGTGGGGATTTAGTCGCTCCCCTTTTTTCTGGCTTGCATCTTCTAGTTGTGTTGTAGGACAAGTTTAATCTGCCTGTAAGGGAAAAAATAATTAAAACATAAATAAAATAAAAAGAAAGCTGGAACTTCTGGCTGCAACCCCTGTGTGCATTGTGGGATCAAACTGCTTGTAGTTCTTATTAGCCAGGATTTGCTCTTTTAAGTGCAAGTCATAAGTTTAAGGTATGCTCATCAGCTGTAAAATTCTACTTGTCTGTGTGACATGTAACAGTACTAGAGACATGTACAGTAACTGTATGTGACAGTGGCCATAGAAACTTGTTGAAGTTTATTTGCCCAAGCTAAATCTGAAAGACATACCAAGAATATTAATCCAGTTCAGTGAAGTTTGTGTGGACATCAGGAAAAAAATGTATCGCAATACGTTGCTATCTTACTTGCCCATTGTCTTGATTGACATTGTATTCCGGGGGAGGGAAGCATTGCGAGTACACCAGCAAGGCCAGCAGAAAAACGGAGAAGGCTGCATGGCTTATCTCAGAGAGCAATTTGAGGATCTCAAAATTGTGAAGAAAGTGCAAAAATTTGGCTTTGCCTTCCTTCTCCTGGAAAGTAAATCACTCTTCTTGGGAGAGGGCGTCTAAAAATTGAGATACTGCCATGGTATGCCTTGTGCGTTAGCGTAGAAGCCTGGCTGAAGTTTAAGCAATTTTTGGGGCATGCAGCCTATGCACTTTGCAGAAGGAGGTCATTCTGCTATGATTTTTACCTGTAGTGCTGTTTGCACCATTGCATCTACTAGCAGCAGGTGGTAGGCAGTTGTTTGTCACCAAAAGTTAATTTTGAGGCTTTGGCAGAAATCTGCCATTCCATAGTGGAAAATTACTACTATGCCACGCTTGTTGGGCATCTGGATTTGTCATCATGTTTCTACGCTAGCCAGACCCTTGGTGAAATTGAGTAGAGCTTGCTTGTTGATAATTGTGGCCTTTAATTGGACTCGTCTTGCAGCCAGGAGGGAGTGCTGCTACTATGTTAACAATCACAGGTTGTGGTTACTTGAGGCACCAGTGCTATATGCAGGCTGGTATTATAATGGTAGCTGGTTTGTTTTTGTTGCTGCCTTGCAAGGTTATGATGCATTTCGTGAGATCAAGAATCACCATAGTAAAACATTTGTCATGTAGACTGGTCAATGCTGTGACATTTCTCGGAACACTTTTTGAAGAGGCTCGCTGTCCTTTGATGGGTGCAGCAACACAATATCAATTCTGATAAGCTTTGGTTTTATGCTTAATTGTGCAAAATTTTCATTCTTTATAAAAATATCAGTGGAAGTTCAGCGCTTGTCTTTGTCCCTCCTTGTTTGCTGCACTGGTATGCCATCAAAATGCAGCATCATTGCATAACCAATGTGATTCGATCTGCCAAGCTGGCCTGAGATTTAATTTGTGTTGACATATCTTAGCACTATTCTCGTGCAGTGCTTGCATTGCACAGTGCCTTCCAGAGCTCTGAAGCATGTGCATGGCAGCTGGTGTTATATTTTTATTTAGATTGCATGCTCGCCGTCGTCTTATTACGCATAACATGTACATACTTCTAATGCATGTGAAAAATGAATGATTAAAAGTGCAAGATTTCAATCTTCCACAAAATATTAAACCAAGCGATGTAATGGTGTTAAACTGTCCGTGCAAGGAGTGAAAAAATAAAATTGCACATTCATAGTGATGTGCGCTGATAGCTGTGCTCCTCTTCAGTTCAGGAACAAACTTTATGGTAACTGTAAATACTAGATGTTTAAAGTACATTTGAAGACTATCAGTTTCAGCTGTTCAGTTGTGCTACTTTTCAGTTGTGCTACACTTTTCCCATTTAAGAGTAAGCCCACGGAAATTTTAAAGACCCAATGTGGGCCAGCTGCTTTTACTTCATAGTAGTGCTTGTAAACTGCCTGCCAGCAATTTAATTCTCCCCATGGCGTGTACAGGCTTGCCCATAAGTGCAACACATTGCCTGTTTGAGTAGACCAGTACATATGTGTTAATTTTGTGTTCAGCTGATGCTTCAAATCAAGGGCATGGACTAATTGCAAATTGCTTATTGCTCTTACAAGCTGTGGGATACATCGCTAAAAGGAATTTAATGTATCATAAATTTATGCAAACGCTTGGTCAACCATGGAGGTCAGCTTTCGAGGATATCGCTGTCAGTGAATTTTGATTGGCTCAGCCAGTGGGTAGAGTGCCCATATAGCTCCAGTGAGGTGTATCACACCGGACGTTCTTCACACTAAAGCGAAAGTGTGTGCGAAAGTGACCAATTGAGATTACGGCCCCAGCACTGCTGAGGCATGCAAGTGAAAGGCTGCATTGGGCTTTTGGAAATTTTTTGGTCTTTCTTATGTGGGCTGTGTAGCCCAGCAAAGCACACACCTAAAAGAAACCAACTTAGGATAGGCAGCTCAGGGGAAGTACCACAGGGGTTGCCTTTTCTAAATTTATTTGTAATAAATGTTTCTCTTATGGGAAAGAGGCTACATGGCAGGTAGCGAGCCAAAAACAGCTGAAACAGATATTTTCAAGTATATATTAAAAATGTTTTGATATTGTGGCTGTAAAGTTAACAATTAAAAGTTAATGAGTAATATTGACATAAGAACATATAAAAAAAATGTACTGGAGGCTTCTTCAAGTGGCTGCTAACAACATCAGTTCGTTTCATGGGAGTAGAAGGCCTTGCTTTAAAATAGAAAAAAAAAAAAGCTTGCAGCTTGCTAGCTGGAACATCTATTTTAATACAAAATGTCGGTGAAAAGAGCAAGAATACACATAATTGCATAGGTCACCTTTCAGTGCAAGTGTTGTCTGCAATGCGTTTGCAGTCAACATGACATACCCCTACTACTTGTCTGCCTGCATTGGCTAAAAGTGGTGACGGGGAACCTGACAGGACCATGATAGTGCAAGTTTGCACTTTAATTTTCCACCTTTACATACACTGAATACTTGTTTACTGATAGTTGTATGCAAGGAAAGAAACGAAGAATAAAATTATATGTAGTCTCTGATGATTGATAGAAATAGGGGCGGGCAAGCAGCAAGGATTGTCAAGCTTGAATGGAAGAGCCTAGCACACGATTCATGCTTGAAAATGCACTTCATGCATGTGTGTATTCTTTCTTGTTTCTTTGCCAAACTTCATCACATGGAGCTGCCCACTCAAATGGTCAATGCTTCCTTATTGTTGGAATATTGGACAGTAGTACCTTCTATGTAGGCTCAGTTGGATCTTTTCAACAACACTAGTATGAAGTCAGCAGTTCTTTGACATTATTTTTCTTTCATTAAAAAAAAAAGTTGTGCGTATTTATCACCTCACGCATTATATTCTCTCTGATTTATATCTTCATTTTATGTTAGAGATACAGGGTGTGTCAGCGAACACTTTCAAAAATTTTTGAAGGTTGCCTGTGGCAGATGGCACCATAGGTCGTCAGTGTGGGAGAATACTCACTCACACTCACTCACCATAATTTTTTCCAGGCCCCGCACTCACTAACGTTCACAGTCACCTCCACTCACAGCACTCACTCGCACTCGCAGTCACCTCCACTCACACTCACCTGCACTCACACTCGCTGGTACTCACACGCACCCGCACACACTTCCATCACACTCACTGGCACTCACTCGCAGTCGCACTCACTTCCACTCACACTCACAAAATCTCACTCGCACTCGCACTCATCTCCACTCACACTCACCTGCACTCACACTCACTGGTACTCACTCGCACTCACCTCCACTCACACCCACTGGCACTCACCTGCACTCACCTCCACTCACACTCACTGGCACTCGCACTCACCTGCACTCACACTCACTGGCACTCACTCGCACTCGTACTCACCTGCACTCACACTCACTGGCACTCACTCGCACTCACCTGTACTCACAATCAATGGCACTCACTCGCACTCACCCCTTTGAAATGAGTGCGAGTATGAGTGAGTGCACTCATGAGTCACTGTGCCGAAGTTTACCGCTCACAATTCGTGTATATTCATAACGAAGCTTCCAATTTAGCACTTGTTGCATTGGGAGTGCGCCAAGGCAGTGTTTTGGACGCAGTTTTATTTTTAATATACATAAAAGATTTGCCTTCCCGATTACATGCTAACATCCGTCTATTCGCTGACTATTGTATTTCGTACTGCGAAATTATTCACAGTGATAATCACCATATACAAAATTCTGCCTTTTCTTGGTGTCAGGAGTGGCAGATGACTCTAAATGCCCAAAAATCTGTAACGCTAACAGTAAGAAAAAAATAGATATCTGAGTCACGGGCACTCACTCACACTCACCTCCACTGACACTCACTGGCACTCACTCGCACTCACCTTCACCCACACTCACTCGCACTCGCACTCACTTCCACTCACACTCATTGGCACTCACTCGCACTCACCTGCACTCACACTCACTGGCACTCACTTGCACTCACGCCTTTGAAATGAGTGCGAGTGAGTGATAGTGAGTGCACTCATGGGTGAGTGCGCCTACCTATGGATAGCACAATTCTACTTCATGAGCAGGTCTACTTGAAGAGGAAGACATTCCTTGCACAAAAAATTTAAATGCATAATCATATAATTAACAGAAATTCACCAATTAAGTTATAACTAGTTAACCTTACGGGCCATATTGCAATTTACAAATTCTAGCCGTGGAGTTCGCAAGGCAGATCCACTTGGAATGACTTCTCAGGATGAGACCAATTGCGAGATATTCCCAAAACTTGCGGTGAAATGCATTGGCGTTCCAGTTACTTTTGTGCTTCAATGCATAAAGCGACGTTTTCTTAAGAAAGTAACTGGAACGCCAATGCATTTCACCGCAAAGTTCGGGAATTAATATCTCGCAATTGGTGTCATCCTGACAATTCGTTCCAAGTGGAACGAATTCTTGTGAACTCCTTGCAAACTCTATGGCCAGAATTTGTAAATTGCAATATGGGCCACAAGGTAATTAGTTAAAAACTTTAATTAGTCAGTCGATTATGCATGTCAATTTTTTGTGCAAGTAATCTCCGGCTTTTAGAGTAGACCAGCCCAGGAACTAGAATTGGCGCTATCTGCCACAGGCAACCTTTAAAAAATTTTGAAAGTGTTAGCTGAAACACCCTGTATAGTAGCATTTGTTCTAATGTGTCACACTTTTTCCTTTCATTATTCACTCTCCTTTGCTGCTTGTGTAAACACAAATTGCTGCATTAGTGTAGTTCTGTGGATTTCATTATTTAACTGTGGCCAACTCTCATTGATACAAGCTCCTTTAGGCCGTAGATCTTTGTCAGAATTACCCATGGTTACTGAAAGAAGACATGCACACAGATTTATGCCTCCTCCTACACAATGCTAAATGATATCTGCAGACGTAAAGCTGATGTATGTTATGTGAAAGAACGGTAGTGAATGTAGCTTGTCAAAATTTCACAGTAATCAGAATCAAGCCTATTAAGCCAAAAATATGTTACGATCTAATGATTGCACTACCAGTACTGCATGTTTGAATCTTTTTATGGCTGTGTTGCATTCCTGGTTGTTCGGAACATTTAACATACTGCAGGATAGGCCACAGCAATCCTGCAAGAGAAATCCTCCTTGGCCAAGAGAAAAGATTCTCGCCCATGCAATGCATATCCAATATAGCAAAGTCGTGAGAGTCATGAACGTGCGACTTGGTGGCATCATCTTGCAGTGGCACTTGTCAACATATACACTAGCTGGAATATTGGACACGGGCAGGTTTGACTAGTGCTCTGTCATCAGCTGCTTTTGCCTGCTTTAGTGTACCTAGAAATCCAAAAGATTTAGCTAAGTGAAAGATTTGTTTCAATTTATTGGCTTCAGAATACAGTGGAAACCTAGTTCAACCAAGAAAATTGTGAAGCTTGTTTAAATCAACTGGAATCTTGAATATTCAATAATATTAGTCTACTGATTTTAGTAGCTCGTTCAGAAAATTCTTTGAGAAGAAATGGGCGCTGCTAACTTTCTGTAGTCACCTGTGCATCATGTATGATCATAATTTTATCTTCATGTATCTCTAGTACCTTTCGCTAAAGCCTTTGCAAATAAGATATGCAAGCGCTATCAAAATTGGCCAATACGCAGTGTCATCATGTAAACCTAACTCTGGTTCCTACTTCCCTTCATTCATTAAAGCTTATTTGTGAAAACATGGAATGCTGTTTTACCGAACTGGTTTGTACGCTAAATATAGTTCGACATATTGAGTAATTCTATATATGGGAACTCGTGTATCTGAAATGAACCCGAGTATGATGAGTTCGTTATGCTTGGGTAAAGGAGAGCTGTGTGACAGTGCTGAAACACCCCATCGTGACCTGACTGTCGTAGAGGCCTGTGTAGGTAGCACAACAACCCAACAGGATCAAGCGCTTCATCAGGTTATGCGTCATATTGCACTCTACCTGCTGATGTCCAAGCATGCTCGAAAAACGCACAGGAAAAAGAGCTGCTGGTGTTGGTTTTATGGCACAAGTTCAATATATCCAATATCCAGTTTGTTTTAACTAACTTATAGTATGTGAATATCACCTAAAAAGCTTTGCATGTTTGATATAGAGCATAAATCACTGTATGCAAGTTATAATTTCTAGTGTGTCAGTGTGCAGTATCAAAAGTTTCAAGTTCCTAAAATTTTATTATTTTATACATTCCTCTTGGTGATACACATTGCGTTTTTTTAGCTTTATGTTCACTAACTTCTTTATGCTTATCAGGATGCATTGTGTTTTTTGAGGCTGTTCATTTTATACACAGAATTTTTCAGTTGGTGAGTGCCTAAACCTCCAACAAACTACTTCCCTGCATAAATATACCATACCAATGCTGTGAGCTGTTGTAAACAATAAACCAAGTCATGATGACTGTGCGGGACTTTGATTACAAGACTTAGTTTGGTTTGTAATGCAGTGAAGCACGAGTTATAAATTTTGGGTTGTATTTCGATGCCTACAATAAAGTGCCAGTGCAGCCTGTGCTGTGCTGATGTCGTGACAGTTTGTTGTGATGTCACATTGCAAAAGCGGCTCATTAGAAAGCTGCTTCCATGGATTGTGGCATTTTATGTTCAAGTATACACCGCTCCCCCTGTGCATTGTGAGGCTAGCAGCACGGGGAAACACAAACTAATTTTTGAGGTGCTTTGTCTAGATCTGACTGAAGCTGTTGTCAAGTCTTGTTCTTAAATGTTGCGAATGTTGCATGCATAACATGTAGGGACAGTGACTAGATCAGATATTCATGAAGGCCTGAGGGAGCAACAGAATAATGCATGAAGCATGGGAGAAACAAGGCCCTTTTCCCTACTTGTCCTCTCCCTACCTGTCCTCACCATTTTGCATGTAATGTGGTAGTCACCCCAAGGCAGAGCGGGTACAGCTTTTCTGTGCTAGCGCTTGTGTTGCTAGTTGTAATCACAACTATAGGTGTGAGGCTGCAGAACTCGACGTCCTTGTAATGCAGTAGGATATTTTTGGAAATCAAGGTCTGTTTTTAAGTTGTCTGAGCATGTTGGGTCTGCCTTGCAGCACTGGTAACTGGAATTGGTCTTTCAGTTGAAAAATCCTTTTTCTTTATCTGTAAGCAATGCTAGTCTTGCAGACGAAATGAATACATGAATGGGTATTTAGTGCAGGTGCTCAAGGCAGACTCGCAGCAGCAGAAAGTTCGAATGGCCAAGCTTTGTGCGGGAGCTTCCCACTTTGTCCTGCTTTGACAATGCCATGTGAATACATGAGCTGTAGCAGACCTTGTTGGTTCTGCTAAAATAAGGGAAAGGGGGCTCTTATTAGTATATTTGATATTTCCAATTTCTTTTAAATAATACTGTTTGTTTTAAGTTCCATGTGCATTCTGAGCTATCACTGGAGTTTTAATTTGATTGATGTCATCCTGTCCGCAATCTCATTTGAACATGGAGACAACCAGAAAATTTCTGGCATGCAGGGAAGGTGCACCAATTCCCACTATGAAAATAGGGACAAACAGGGGCGGATCCAGGTTTTTTCTGAGGGGGGGGGGGGGGGGGGGGGGGTCAGCTTCTGTCAATGATGATGATGATGATAGTAGCCTTTCTTATTTAACGAAATTTACCGTTTTTCTTCACGGCAAACCCGCATTTATAGGGCTAAAGCGACACCTGTAGCCCTCCGTGGTGGCTCAGTCAGCTCAGGCGTTGAGCACGAGATCGCGGGATCAAATACCGGCCGCGGCGGCCGCATTTCGATGGAGGCGAAATGCAAAAACGCCCGTGTTCTTGCGTTGTAGTGCACGTTAAAGAACCCCAGGTGGTCAAAATTATTCCGGAGCCTTCCACTACGGCGTGCCTCATAATCGGAACTGGTTTTGGCACGTAAAACCACAGAATGAGGAAGAAGACCTGTAGCGAAGCCAGGTATCGGTTTCTCCGAGCTTATAGGAAAAGGACGTTACCCAATACAGCCATGTGCTTGGCGGCTGCGCCTGATAATACAGGGTGTTCAAAACTAAGCTTTATGGTTTTCTTAAAGTTAGGCACTGGGATCCATGCGAAAACCACCTGTGCAGATAAGTTATGTGGCTAAGGGGGCACAAAGTGAGATGATAATTATCGCTGTGAGCAGCCCAATTAACTAAAATTGAACAATTATTTTTTGTTGACTGCAGTAAGTGGGTATATGTTTGTATTGAAAACTTAGAGACAGTCGAGTTTCTACACAGTATCAGTCGGAAGAAATATTCTAGCGTGTCCGTGCTCCGAGATATCAGACTCCAAATTTCACTTGTCGTACTGCGCAGAATAATCGAGAATAAAGACGCGACAATTCTCATGAATTCCCGTGAATGATCATGAAGCTCAGTGACCACTTCTGTGGAGGGATGGCGGTGCCATCTTCTCTCTTGAGTCGTGGTGGTGTGTTGACTAGAGGAAAGTTCTTGAATACGGGCGTAACGGTCCGCTCCAACGCAGCAACCACTACGCTGGTTGTTTACGATATGCGAATCACCACGTATGAAGACTCACGACGCCACCTACAAGAATAACGATATGGCGTAGTAGGCGAGAGCGCGAGCCAGCGTCTTCATGTTTTGTTTCCCACGCGACGTCATCCTTTTACACAAGGCGCGCATCTGCTCCCGTTTCTCTAACCACGCGACGCCATCCTAGGCCCGCGCGCTGGCGTTGGCCGCTGACGTCACGCTCCCCCACTTCGCAGCCGCGAGAACGCCCAATCAGGTAAACGGATCCGGTGGGCTTCAGCACTGCGAAGTTACAATGAAAAACTTGTAGCGTACGAACGGTACTGTGCTCGTACTGGATATTGTCAACGTGTACGTAACTGTGATCACAATGAGTGCTACAGTTAAAAAAAGATGCCTATGCGTAGTTCTTAGTTCAGCTGTTAGTTGTTATTATTTATATATGAACTCTTCAGCAAGAGATCTCTTTCATTAAGCAGGTTGGTCGCGGAACCGATGACAGCCAACCCAGTGAACCATTAATGTACCATAGATGTCCATAGAACATCATGTTTGAGACATTGCACACATCCTATAGATATCTATATTTATCCAAACAACATTACAAATACGTACCATGGATAATCTAAGTCCCATCCAGATCACGTTGCTCTAACGTTGAAAGGATGTCGCAGCTGGACATAAGTAACCTCTAATAGAGGTTCTTTTTTGGGGATGCAGGAGGTCCATAGAACATCTAGTGGATATTTCCTGCTGACGCTATACTGAGCTGCATACCTGCGAGTGCCACAGCAGATGTACTATTGAATACAAATGAAATGGGAACAGCAGAGTGTGTGGCCAAAACGTATCTAAAAGCACAGTCTGCAGCGTCGGCCAGCGATCATTTTACACGCATGTGGTTACATGTACAACCACATGTACCACATGTACATGCATGTGGTTTCGATGCGGAGTGCGGGGCTGCTTGTCCTAGTGCGTATTACGTCACCTGTATTTTGTTTGAAGCTTGTATTCTCACCCCACTATTGCAGTGCCATTCCTATCTGTGATTACTTTTAAGGTGGCTAGCACTGTTGTTGCGCATCCAATGCAATACATTTTTCGTGCCATTCAAATTACGATTAGACACTGTCAGCTTTGATGGTGGTAACAAAAGCAAAGCAATGCACGTTAGCAAGCTGGGTAGCATGCCAGCTATATCACACTACAGATGTAGCGATGGTGCTAGTCACCATAACACTGTACTGCCAGGTGGGTATGGCACTGTCGAGGAGAGATGAGAAAACAACTTTCGGACAAAATACGGGTGACGTTTATCGCAATAGGGCGAGCAGCTCTGCACTCTTCCTCGAGAACTACATCCCCACGCACGTGCACAATGACTGGCCGACGACATGCACAGTATACCTTTAGTTATGCTTCGGACACACACTCCGCTGTTCGCATTTAATTTGTCCTCGATGGTACATCTGCTGAGGCATACTAATGGCACAGTTACCCCCATTGTCGGCATGTAGCTGGTGACTTTGCTTGAAATGTTTTGTTAACGTGTAAACGTGTGAATGTGAAAATATAAATTGCAACACTTATTAAGGTGAAATCCTTAAATGGCTCAATGGTCGAAAAATCCGATGTCCAGCGTTGCAGCACCAAAATTTAATGGCACCAAAATTGGGGATTGAACCTTCGACCTTTGGTGTTAATTAGGTCGAAGCAAATTAAGGCATAGTTCATTAAGATAGAGTTAATTGAGGCACTCTAACCCACGGCCTTTATTGGGAGTCAAAACCACTTGGAGAGATGGGCGAATCGGCCACATCTCCAAATTATCTCAAAGTTGGATTCCAATTGACATGGTGAAGGTAGAGTCGAACCCACTACCTTGGGTGTTCATTAGAGCGAAGTTACTTAAGGCAAGTTAATTAGGGCAGAGTTAATTAAGGCACTCGAACACTCGCCCTTTGGTGGAAGTCAAACCCACGACTTTTGGTGTTAATTAAGGCAAAGTTAATTAAGATACAATTAAGGCACTCAAACCCTCGACCTTTGGTGGGAGTAGAGCCCGCAACCATTGGTGTTAATTATGATGAAGTTAATTAAGGCACTCGAGCCCACAACTTTGGTAGGAGAAAACAATAGAAGTAACAACGCATGCGAATGAGAATGACAAATAATTTAATTAATGCTTCGTGAGTGCGCAGGCTTCTGCCTTCGTCCTCTTCAGTGTTCGCTAAAGTGACTGTCAACTTTTATATATAGTTCTAGCGCTCATCAAAATGCGAAAAGTGTGCTAACAAAACCGTAAATCCGCATTTTGATCATTATGCATCATTACAAATCCTGCAATGGATAAATGAAAAATAGTGAGTTCAGTAAGCACTAGGTTTACCTAGTGCTTACTGAACTCACTGCTTACTGAACACCAGTGAAACTCACAATGTCATACCAATGTTACTTTATTTATACAACTGATAAAGCTTTATTACAAAAATGATCGGCCCCCAGCCACGCACATGTATGAAATTATTCATTAGATGTTCTCGCTGTATACAAACAGGTTAAACGCGGATCTAAAAAAAAAAACGTAATCAAAAACAGATTCTTGAAAATTAAACTTCATTAAAACACAAGTAACGAGTAGGCACAAAATGACTAGTAGGCACAGTGCCACAATTATAATTAAAAAGAATAAAACTGATTAGTAAGAGGTAGTATAACATACTAATTAATGACCAAAAGCGCATGGCCTGCTTGCCAGCACTTGCTTCTGGGGCCACCGGATTCAAGATAGAAAGCCAGTACTTTCTAGCTGCATTGAAAAATATATGGTGAAATAAATTCCACGCAAGCAGAATCCAGAGATGGAATGTTCATCTTGATAGGCAACTTGGTCAGGCAGCTTCTCAGATCACAAAAGTGCCAATAACATAATGCTGCCAGAGACTTAGAAATAGGCATTGCAAATGAGAAATATCCCTGACACTTGAAGAGGAACGCAGGAAACCAAGCGATACAAACATGTGCGAAAATTAACCATCAAAACATTGCCTCCCGAGTATTCCCGTAAGGCGAACAAACGTACCGTAAGGCGAACAAACGTACCACAAATAGCAGTCAGAAGCACAGCTCGAAATTTCAGCACGCAACTGTACAGTTCTGCCTAGTATACACGTACTTGGGCCATGGTCAACCGCACAAAAGTCGAAAAGACACAAATACAGCACACGCTGCTCACGCCCGGAACATTGCTGCGCACTTGCATCGAGGCGCGTGTTGCTGAATTGATATCAGTGGCGATGCGAAGTCAGAGCTATTGCGAGTTCAAGCTGGTTCAAGCTTCTTTTTTTCTTTATAAATTGTCGTATTACATCAGCAAGTTAAAGGTTACGTATTTTCAACAGTGTACTAATAGATATAACTGAAAAATAAAGCATCTTTGTATGAGAAAGAAAATGACGTAACCGAGACCGAAAGCATAGCGAAAAAATGGCGAAAGTATTGGCTTTTGCGCGCGGTGTCCGGCAGCAACGTTACTAGACCTCCAAGAGTGCGAGCAAAGGTTGTGCTAAATTTCAAAATAATTAATTAAATGCTTTTGCTCTCCTAGCTTCCACTTGTTATGCATTAGAGACAATTTGCTTGTATTTCTGCGGCATAGTGCGTGCATCTACTCATAACGCACTATGTACGATCAATGCACGAGAGCTTTGAATGTGCAAGAGATGTCCAAATCATAAGGACATTCGACGTCCTCTGGATGACCTTTGACTGCCACGTACCAGTCGAACGTACGATAGATGTAAACTGGACGTCGTTAAATGTCTTGGATATTTGGTCTTTTGTGGTACATCCAATGGATATTTGTGGTACACTGGGAATGAGGCAACCGTTGACACCCCAAGAGGAAACTAAGTTAATCAGGCGCGAAGGCGCTCGAGCGGACCTCGGCGTGTTTGGCAAAAGGGACGTCCCCTCGTTCATTCGACGCCACCGACGGGACGAGTAAGGCATGGCAGGCGCCAGGAGGTCCAAGGTGTTCATGAGAAAAAATAACTACGGCAACTTCGCGACACCACACTCCTACGGAATACAACTAAGCTTGTGAACGAGCTAGCTTTACTTCTACATGGCTGATACCACTGGTACTCGCGAAAAATACTTTTGAAGAATGCTAGTGGCCATATTTTTTTTTCTTTTTTTTTTTTTTTTTTTTTTTGCGACAGGGCCATCCCCCTGTCAGCGAGGGGGCGATGCAGAAATCTGAGGGGGGGGTCAGGACATCCGGACATCCCCCCTGGATCCGCGCCTGGGGACAAAGCGACACAAGATTTAGATTTGCTGGTAAAAATGCATACAAAGGCATCAAAAATCTCGTCAGTTCATAATTGTATTCAGTTATGCTGGGGAAATGACATAAGCTATTTTTTTGCAAAGCCTTTCAGTCAATTATATTATTGCTTCACTAAGGTTGGCAGCAAATTCTAGGTCCCCTGTAATTGGAAATGGAGCTATTAAAAGCCAAGCACAACGTTATAAGGCTGCTTTGCTAGTAATTTACTGGTGCCTGCCAGTTCACTTGACATTGCTCTTATACTTTTAATGTTAAAGCTGCCAGGTGATAGCAGCTGTTTGCTAGTGGTTGTAACCTAGTCACTCAATAGCATTTTCTCGGTGTCATAATTTTAATATTTATTTATTCATTTCACTTGCATAAATTTAGGTAATATTTAGTCTAGTGTAATTCAGTGATCCTTAATCATTTATAGAAACGCTGTCTAGCCTATAGATTTGGGCACTACATTATCAAAGACCTGGAACAGATGTCGCTATGTAATTTTAAGCTGATATGCTAGGTGACAACTCTCTTGTAGTTTTTCCTGATGCATGTATCCCACAGTTGTCTGTATGTTTCGCATAGCTCTTGTTGCTTTTATTTCACTGCAAGTGCCGAGTGGGGTAGCTCTGTGCCCATAGGCTTCAAAGGTTTGCAGAATTGGCAGCAATTCAACATTGCCTCGTTACTTATGCTTTCGTTTCAAAAGTTTACTCTGTCCATGCATTGTTGGATATTTTGAAGCAGTTCTTGTGGTTACACTGCACTGTTGCGAATACCCCCTGTGCTCGCTCTTTAAAGAAAAATAGCTGTCTTCCAAGTACAGCCACCCTATCTGCAGTCCTGTTGTTAGGCTCTTTGGCACACTGATAAGGGGTAATAAACTGGTTGTGAAGGAGGGAATTTTATTTGCAGTCATTAAATGAATGTTTTCGAAACATTGAACAGGGCTTTGCGTGCCGACTTATTTAGGTCTTTCTTCTGCAATCTCTTTGGTTCACAAATGGCTAGTGTAGACGGGCGTGATGCAGGGAACGAAGTGTGTTTATTCGGAGACAAGGCCCTGCTTAAATAAGGGCCGATACAAAACATGACATGCGCACTAGGAGCATCAAGTGCGCACGTGTACATGATAATGCGACAATGCGCATGGTTACATCTTCCTTCCTTTCAAGATACAGAAAACAGACACGAAACAATTTCTATGACAGAGAACTATCATATTGGTTTCTCTGGCAGGGGATACCGTTGTGGCGATCTGCGCAAGCGGTTACTTCTACGAAGGACGTCCTGAGGTGGCTGTTCCGTCTCCTGGCGAGGCTGTAATGCTGGTTCCGCGGAAGCAGTCTTTCCAGGGGAGGACGCAGGTTGCTCTGCTCTGGAACTCAGATGTTCTCTGGTGCGGCGCAGCTGTTGTCCGCTGTCTGTAGTTAAGGTGTATGACCGTGGTTGGCCTGCTGGACCTACGACCACAGCTGGAGACCAGTGTCGGCGTATGGTGTCGTACACCGATACTGGAGAACCACTGTGAAGCTGGGGTAGATGTTTTGCCGTCCTGTTGTAGAAGATTCGTTGCTTCTCTCTTATTTCACTGAGACGATTACGAACAGATTGAGGCGACACCGTCCGAGGTTCCAGGTGGCTGGAGAGAACTGGCAGTTGCGTTCTTGTTTGGCGGCCCATCAACCTCTGAGCGGGTGACTTCAGTTGTTCGTCCCTTGGCATATTTCGCCACTCCATCAAAGCGCTGTAAAATTCAAAAGTTCCAAAAGGACACTTTGTTAGCAACTTTTTCGCCTCCTGCACGGCGCGCTCTGCCATGCCGTTGCTACGCGGATAGTACGGGCTTGAGGTTACGTGGGTGGTTCCGAGCTGTGCATTAAAAGATCGGAAGCATGCACTGTTGAACGGTGGGCCATTATCCGTGCACAGCTTTGCAGGAATTCCATGAGTCGCGTAGACGGTCATGCACGCGTTTTTTACTGATGCCGCTGTTAGTTGACGAAGCTTTTGAATCTCGAAAAAAAACGAGTAGAAATCCACGAGGATTAGGTACGACTGGCCATCGTGGTAGAAAATATCAAGCCCAACGACTTGCCATGGCAGATTTGGTATCTCGTGGCTCAGCATGGGTAGTCTACTGTTTCTGTGCTTGTACTTTTCGCAAGCTGCACATGACTTAGCTAGTACTGAGATGTCGGCGTTCATGCCGGGCCAAAACATTACCTCTCTGGCTCGCATCTTCATTTTTTCTTCTCTCCCGTGTGCGGCGTGTAGCAAGCGTAGAACCTCTGCCCTCTTGGCTGGAGGGATGACGATTTTGTCGCCCCTGAGTAGCAGTCCTTCCTCGACGTGTAGCTCGTCGCGGTAGTGCCAATAAGGACGCAGGGCGTGCGACACTTCGTTCTTTGTTTCCGGCCATTCTGTGCTCGAGTAGGTGCGTAGTTCGGCCATGACAGCGTCCTTGTTGGTTTCGTTCCGAATACTCTCGAGCTGCTGGTTTGACACAGGAAGCAAAGAAATAACGTTTATTTGAAATTCTTCTGTCTCATCACTTAGTTTAGTATTGCTTGGAAATCGAGAAAGCGCGTCCGCTAAAAACAGTTCCTTGCCTGGTTTGTACGTTACTTTGATAGGAAATCTTTGCAAGACCAGCCTCATGCGTTGCAGGCGTACTGGGCATTCACATAGTGGCTTTCTGAATATCGATTCTAGAGGTTTGTGATCCGACTCGACGATAACCTCACGCTGCCCAAAGATGTAATCCTGAAATTTCGTGCAACCATGAACGATTGCTAGTGTTTCTTTTTCGATCTGCGCGTATCGCTGCTGTGCTTCTGTTAGCGAACGCGATGAGTAGGCTATCGGTTGCCCTTCCTGCAGAAGAACGGCTCCTACTCCGTGCTGGCTAGCGTCTACTGACAAGGTGGACGGTTTTTCTTGGTTAAAATAGGCTAGGACTGGTGCCTGTGTGAGGGCTGTCCGAAGCTGGTGAAAGCTTTCATCTTGCCGGTCTGTCCAGACCCAGGCGTTGTGCTTTTTCAACAGATCGCGAAGAGGCGCTGACAAGGTGGACATGTTGGGAACAAAACGCGCCACGAAGTTGATCATGCCGAGAAAAACTTGAAGTTCCTTACGGTTTTGAGGTGGCTTCACCTGCATGATGTCTTCCACTCTGCCGGTATCCAGAGACAGGCCTTCTGGAGTTAGAACGTGGCCCATATAGCGGACTCGAGGCTGCAGAAAATTGCACTTTTTCTTATTGAGCTTCAAATTGTGTTCTCTACATCGTGCAAGCAAGGCTAGCAGATTGCTGTCGTGTTGCTCTCGCGACTGTCCCCACACCAGGATGTCGTCCATTACTACAGCAACGCCTCTCAAGCCCTCTAGCACTTGGTGCATCACTCGCTGAAAAACTTCCGGAGCGGACGCGATGCCGAAAGGCATGCGCAGGAATCTGTATCGACCATAGGGCGTGCTCATAGTACACAGTAGCGAGCTCGGCTCGTCTAGCTTTATCTGCCAGAACCCTGACGATGCATCAAGGGTAGAAAAAAATTTCGCTCCATGCAGTCGCGGTAGAATATCCTCCAACGTCGGCATATGATAATTCTCTCTGAGAAGCGCCTTGTTTAAGTCTGATGGGTCTAGACATATGCGTACTTTTTCTTTCTTGACTACTACAACCATGTGGCTAGACCAGGAGGTGGGCTGTGTTACCTTTTCGATGACTCCGTCACGCTCCATCTTGTCTTGCTCGGTTCTGACGCGTTCTTGAAGGGCAATGGCAATTCGTCTTGCCGGTTTGACCGTGCCTCTGGCTTCAGGTTTCAGTTCCATGTGGTAAGAGACGTCTTTGATTTCTCCCAGGCCCTGGAAAACGTCTTCATAGCCTTGTATTAGTTCATCAGCCTTCAAGGTGTCCACGGTGTTTATGCGGCAAATCAGGCCCAAGCGTTCAGCGACTTTGCCACTTATTGTAACAGGAACAGCTTGTTTCACGATAAAGAATAATGCCATCGTAGATTTCGCTGAACTAAGAATCTGAAGCTCAATTTTTTTTAGTGCCGTTTCCTTATGTCCAAAAAATGACCGCAGCGTAGAGCAGCAATCTTGTGCTGGCTGTGTAGTTATGCTTCTGAGCGTAGCTTCGGGCATGACGCAACAATTAGCGCCGGTATCAATCTTGCACGAAATCAGGGTCCCTGCCACGTGAATAGTTGCCGACCATGGGTCATGCTCATCAATAGCAGTGACTTGCAGCATTTGAAGGAACTAATGCTCGTCCTCTGCTATCTCTACCTGCTGTATGTTGCGTCCTTGGTCCCTCGGTTTCACTAGTTGTTTGCGACACACCCTCGCGAAGTGATTTCGGCAGCCACACTTGTTACAGCGTTTGCCTTGAGCAGGGCACGTCGCTTTTCCGTGTTCTGGGAAACCGCAGTTTCGGCAACTGCCGAGATCATCTTTCTTCGTCACAGCACGTATGCTGGCCTCATATGCTGTACTCACTGCTGCCTCCTGGATTTCGTGAAAACGGGTTTTACCTTCTTCTCTAGCTCTGCACATTTCCACTGTTTTGGCATAGGACGGATTTTCCGACAGAAGTCTTTGCTGAAAGTCTTTATCTCTGATTCCCAGGATTATGCGACTACGCAATAGTCTGTCCTCTAGCGCTCCAAATTCGCACTGGTGAGCTAGAATTCTAAGGTCAGTCAACCACTCGTTGAAAGATTCGCCCTCGCGTTGGTCTCGGGAGCCAAAACGAAATTCGTTGAATGTTAAGTTCATCGCTGGCTTGTAGTGAGCCTCGAACTTTTCCATGAGCTTTTCCACGTCTTGCTTCTCTGCCTCATCTTCAAAGGTAAAGGTATAGAACGCCCGCCTTGCTTCTTCACCAATTATCACAAGAAATGTCGCGGCCTGAACTTCTTTAGGCTGCTGTTTCAATCCTGTCGCTGTAGAAAACAGAGTGAACTCACTTTTCCAGGTGATCCAGTTATAGAAAATGTCACCCGTAGTGTCCAGTGGCTTTGGCGGGGGAAGAAGCGTTGATGCCATACTTGTTTGCTTTGCACGCTCTACTGACGCCGTGGCGGTTGAGGCTGCTGGGGCCGACACAGGTGAATTGAGCTAGCAAAATGCATCGCCTAACCCGGGTAGTGGTGCTACCGCTTCTGACACCATGTAGACGGGCGTGATGCAGGGAACGAAGTGTGTTTATTCGGAGACAAGGCCCTGCTTAAATAAGGGCCGATACAAAACATGACATGCGCACTAGGAGCATCAAGTGCGCACGTGTACATGATAATGCGAGAATGCGCATGGTTACAGCTAGAACTTTGTACTATTCGAGTTCTGCTTTCTGTCATGCATGAAGCGCATAAGTGCTTGTACACCTATGGATGTTTTAAAAACTAGTGTATGTTTTCAACATACACAAGTATGTTTTCATGCATACTCATATACTTAAGTTCATTAACAAAGCACCCTCCCGTATACATGAGTATTGCTTTCATCTGTGCTGGTAATGAAAAGACAGCTGTAACTTGTGTCATGCTTGACGTGCATTCTGAGGCACTGCATGGAACTGGGAGATAGTGGGAGAACCTTGGTATGTGCTGAAATATGCACGGGTTTGGATGTCTGTGTGCGGAATGAGTTCATTAGTGCCTCATTCTCGGAGCCAAAACTGCTGGGGTGGCATTCAGCCACTACTGCTTCAGTGCTTGAAGTGTTAAGCTTCCTGCTCCAGAATAATTGTTGTTTCTGCAACATCTTCTTGTTTGGAGGTTTGTCAATGAAGAAACGTGAGCTGCCGCAAGCAGGTTAAGTGTGCAAGAAAGTGAGTTCTGCCAGATTTTATTACCGCAATGTGGCCAATCAATTGACGAAGGAGCATTGCTTGGCAAGTCGCGTTTCAGGCAGACAATCATCCATCACTGTCCGGAAACACTGCTTTGTAATTGTTGTGAAGTTTAGGCCCTAAAGTTGACTTTGACCTTTTGCTGTTGGTGAGAGGTGGGGAGTGCATTTTTGCTGACGACCATCTTTTTTTCTGGCTTGCATCTCCTAGTTGTGTGGTAGGACAAGCTTAATCTGCCTGTAAGGAAAAAAAAAAAAAAACAACAACAAAAAAAGCTGGAACTTCTGGCTGCATTGCTATATGTGCAACCCCTGTGTGCATTGTGGGATCAAGCTTTTGTGTGTACCCGCTTGTAGTTCTTATTAGCCAGAGATTTACTCTTAAGTGCAAGTCATAAGTTAAAGGTATGCTCAGCAGCTGTAAAACTCTGCTTGTCTGTCCTTGCAAATTGTAACCATGTATGACATGTAACAGTACTAGAGACATGTACAGTAACTGTATGTGACAGTGGCCATAGAAACTTGAAGTTTGTTTGCTCAAGCTAAATCTCAAAGACATACCAAGAATATTAATCCAGTGCAGTGAAGTTTATGTGGAAACAGGAAAAAAATGTATTGTAATACGTTGCACTATTTCTGCATTTAAATTACTGTAAAAAAAGTATTACATATCCATTATTTCAGAAATATGCAACAAAATTTACAATGTTGGTGTTCAGATCTATTTCTTAATTTTGTTTTGTTTGCGTTGGTGCAGTTGCTAGGCAAGCATATGCATCTTTGACTGTTAGTCTTAGGTGTGTTCAGCCATAGTAGACTTTTACCTTGCGAAATGGTGTTGATATTTTGAAACATTATCGGCGCTTGGTGAATGGTTTTGAGTGAAAGTATAGTAATTAGTGTGTGATTACTGCTAACTACATCTGCCACACTTGTGCTCGTGTAAACCACTATCAAAAAATGTAGGCTGTTCTGCAGCATTGTCTAGTACTTGTGTGACACAAAATGACACAAAATGGGCCATGTCGGCATCATGGGCAAATTGAACATTTCGTTGCACAAATACAGTGTTTTCTTCCTCAACGACATGTCATTTTGAGCTAGTTTTTTGCCAACAGGCATACCCTGGTAAGGGGATTAGAAAAATAATAAAAATGAAAACTCTATTTTTTAGTGTATGTTTTGTTCCCAGGACCAATGTTCCCACTAAATAGCGGTGCACAGTGACTTACAGTACACTTAACAGCCACTAAACCTTGCGGTCTATTTTCATGTGTTTAGTGGAAGGATGTAGTTAATATCCACTATGTGCTTGGATATGCGCAAGAGCGTCGTTCGCATTCATGTCATGTTCCGTGTGTGTTCTGGGTGATCATTTTGCACTGCATTTTACATACTCGATACATGCATACACCATGGCATCTTCACAAAGGGGGGGGGGTTAGAGAAACTACTACATACTGTGTGAAAACTCTGGTAGGGTTCCTATGCGCCCTGCATAGGATACGCTGCTGCTTGTTACTGCTTCAAGGTGGAGTTGTGGATACTTGGGAACTGCAGTTGCGTAACTTGTCAGTTCACATGGCTGGCTTTCATGCCAACCCCCACATCCAACACGGCACAGGGCCAGGAGCAAGGTCAGGATACAGCTATGAACTGGCAGGAGGTGAATTTTGCAAGGTTGATTTCTATCTCCTGCGCCAAATGGTTGATGCCGGCAGTACCAGCATTGTTCGAGAATTGATAACAGGTGAATAAATGAATGAAAAGGGAGATTACAATAAAAAGAAATTACAGATCCAATAAGCACACGTTGAAACATGCAATTAAAATTTATTTGCACGAGAACGAGTCTGCACGTGGTGGTGTGCTAGGCAAATTGGAGAGGTAAGAAACCAGCCTGCTGCTGAGAACAGGAAAAACAAATGAATACAAAATGAGTGAAGGAGTACGAGATGAGAGGGAAGCATACAGTGGAAGTGCACAGAAGGATGAATTTGGCAAGGACGGAAGTGAGATGTGAGGGAGATGACAATGTATAGAGAATCAGATGAAGAAAAGAAAGGCTCTGTGAAGGAGGCAGGGAGGTAGGAAAAGGGAGCTGGGTGCGAAGATTTGCTGCGCAATGCATTATCCTACACAACGTATATTCTCATGCAATGTTTATGCACCGCACAGCTCGCAACTCTAATGTCATGCAATATATGCAGTATTTATGGACCGCTCCTCCCATAAGCTATGCCAAAATCACTATAATCTGTTTCATACATCAGGTGCAATGCTGTGGAGGCTAGAGAAACTTGTATTGCGACAGCAATTATATGGACACTCCAAGCGAATTTTGCCCGTCGCCGTGATGTGCCGTATATATTTAGGTATATGTATGCTATATGACATACGGTATATGCGGGTTAATATTCAGCTATTGCCACACCATTCTATCACTAAAGTTGCTCATACCAGGTCTTACATTCTTGACAAAATTATTCCTCAGAATTTTGAAAATGGCAGCCCACAAATGTCACAAAACAAAACACTGACAGTGCATGCCTTTTATCTTAAATCTTCTGACCTAAATATTAAAATTGAGAAACAACAGAGCTAAAACCTGTAAATTATGTAATTTTATTGGTGCGGCTGTGCACTACCTTCGGGATCGTCCCCGGAAAAAGGTTTGAAACATACCCAATACGGAAAAGTGGCGGTAAAGTCTAAGGGAGACGTTCGCTTTAATTAATAAACATAAATGAACTTATCTGATGGCAGGATTCAAAAAGTACCCCTAGCACAACAGCTCGTTTTTACTTAGCTTATGCTTACTTCAATTCATACTGCCACTACAGTTACAAGTCTTACTTACACTTAGCGTATTACTCTAACATGTTGCCATCGCATTCAATGCGTTGTCATTATGGCTAAACTGTGATATTTTTTTACAGTGAAGCTCTAGCCCCCGTATGCGTTCCCAGGGGGCTTAGGGGGGGTACCCTGGGCGGACACAGCACGTGGACAGGAATGGGGACTGGTAAGGGAGAGGGGGAAAGTGTGGCAACGGCGCCTCTGCACGTGGCCTGAGCTTTTGTGGTTATATCATAGAATAAAGCACAAAAGTCATGCACGTCGGAGGTGCCCACAAAACACGGAAGCAGCTATTTGATGTCGAAAGGATAATTCACAAGTGTAGTAGCCGTCTTCCAAGACATTTTGTAGCCGTCGACGTCTAAATGTAGTTCAGTAAGCCCTGCTAACATTACGCTAAAAGTTGGCTAACGGACATCTTGACAAGAACAGCATACATTCTCAAATTTTTTGCGGCAGTGGCTACACATGGTTTGTTCAGTTACAATTTACTTTAAATGCGACGTGGACACCAGAAAAAAAAATAAAAATGTTATTGTCGAGTAGAGTGATGCACAGCCCGATTGGTCAAATAGTGCATTTTGCTTAGACCAATCAATTTAATGCCATCGGTCACAATTACTTTGTACATAAAACAAGATGTTCATTGTATGCCGATGTCACCTCTGCATGAAACACATCACTGTCGACAAAACTTTCCCCTGCTGGGTCTCTCCTGCAAACTGAAAGTTTCCAGCAGGGAAACATTTTTGTCAGTGATGCTGCAGGTTCAGGCTGATATGACATCCTTTTATCAGTTACAGCTAGTATGAAGTTACAGCATTACACAACTATATGAGACAGAATGCTGTGCTACAATGAATTCTTAAAAAGAAAGAACGATTCACATCTGGAAAAGCACTCGGCGCACCACCTATCTGGCAATACAAATATTTTCTTCCAATGTCGGTGCCTCATTTGAAAGTAAATTGCAACTTTCTTTGTGGGTGTCCCTTGTTAAGTATTGCCATATGCTTGCAGAAGAAAGGGAACCAAGGGGCCCCGACTTATTAATCATATCATAAGAAGCCAACAAACAAGGACAACATAGGGGAAATTACTTGTACTTACCGATTGAAAATAAAGAAATGATAAATTTATCATTTTTTCATTTTCATCAGTAAGTACAATTTCCCCTATGTTGTCCTTGTATCATTGTTTGTTGGCTTCTTACAATATCATATGCTTGCAGAGCATCACGCAGAAATAATGGCCAGTTCTTAGTGAATCCCTTGCATATTGCATGTTACCTGAACTGAAAGGAAAATTAGAACATGCCGTCTTTTTGTTTTTTTTACACACACTGTACGATGAGCTTTTCATGAAATGAAGTGCACAGAATAGGACTGCAAGCCAAAATGCTGCAAGACATCTACTGTACACCATGTCACACAGTCAAACTTTATTACCCAATAAATGAGAAAAGATGCAGGAAGTGTAATTAACAAGAGTGACAAATAGCAGCAAAGTTGGCCATGCATAGATGTGCAAGATCATTGCTGTCGCAGCCAGAGCAGGCCAGTCTTTGTAGGAGAGCACTGGCTGCCCACAAATGCTTTCTGTCGCAGGTGACACATGAAGAGTCTTGTAGACACAGGCAAGCAAAACCTGCACAGACGAGGGGGAAAAAAAAAAGCAAAAAAAGAAATGAGAATGTGCAAATTGGAACTTCAATTAACAATATGTGCCAAGCAAGAATTTTACCTACCATTAGAAATAAATTTAAGCCCTCCTTTGTCTTAAAGCACTGATTTCTTAAAGGGACACTAAAGAGAAACCTGAAGTCCAGCTTTAATGGTAGATTATCCTATCACGAACACAGACATATCATTCTTACTGCTCCCTGGTCTTAACACACATGCAATACACTGAGGATCAGAGAGGGTAAAGTACATTGGCTTACACTGATCATAATGATGAGGTCCCGCCATCCAGCTAGCGCCAAGACACCAATATGTCCCGCCGTCTAAACAGTGAAAAGAACAAAATAAGAGCATCAGGTCAGTTGAAAGCCAGATATGCAGTTACAAATAAGGTGAACCACAGTTATTCATTAATAAACGATAAGCAGTCCCGATTGCACTCCTAGATGAAGCATGTACTAGGCTACAAGTTTTGCAGCTTAGTCAGAATAAAAAACCAGTGCAACTTTGCATCAGCAGCCGATTGCATTTGACAATGCATAAAACAAGTAAGCATGGCGCTTGGAACGCTACAAGCTGTATAGTGACACGTGCGCGTGCGCAATGCTACAGTGTAACGTACCCATGCAAGAACAAAAGGACACAAGATAGGGCTAGTACAGACTGGCTCACGATTATGAGCAGCGTGTCCTCGCTGAATCCACTCCCTTCGGTTGTTTCATGCTACGTTAACCACAAAAACTATAAACAAGCAGAACCCGCATATAAAAAATAAAGCTGACAAAAACCAACAAGACAGTAGAGCCCAACCATCAATAATTGTCGCGGTTATCTCCTAAAGAAATTCGGACATTGTTGACGAAACACAAAGTGCAAAGAATTTCACTTAATGGAAAAAGTGCTACCCAACGCGCGACGTACAAAGGCGCATCGAGAACGGAGGTGGCGAACGCAGATCCCGCCATTGTGGTAGTAAGCCGTCGGCGAAAAAACGCAATACAGCCGATGTCACAAACATAATAGAGTGAGAAACTCTATAGTCACAAAGCACTGATACAAAACTGTTTTATCGGCATGGCGGCCGAACAACTGACGATGTCACAGAAGTGAACCATGGAGGATTGGGAAAAGTTACCAAGGCGACTGGTCACGGGGACAGCTCTTTATATAGGCGGGCGTAGTTGCAAACAGCGTCTCCTGGGTGCGGATTATGTGTGTTTCTAAACCGAAACCGCTACATCACACAAAACACATTGCACACAGCGTCGGCACAGCTAGATGACTCTAGTTGATAGAACAGCACACAACTAGCACAATGTACGAACCGAGGAACGAGACATTGCTTGCGTACGCCAACGACTGTTTTTTCCTTCCTCCATGGTTTTTTCATGGATGCATGTATCTTTGCGTGGCTGGCTGCCAGGCTGTCGTATTCAGAACGGAGCCAATCTCGAGCCATATTAGAGTGTACTAGAATATGGTCGAGTGGGACGAGCGGCTGGGGCGGCGCATGTTTTGCCGTGAGGCGCCCGACGTGGAAAAATACTGGGGCGGCGCTGCGGTCGAAGTGGATTGGGCCGCATCAAGGTCACGCCGTTGTAAACTGCTGGCGATACTGCTCGGCAGCGTCATTCGTACTACTTCGCGCGCTGGTATTTGCGTTCAGACCGCTCAAATGGGGTTCATAATTGCATATGACATGTATTTATGCCTTAAGAATAAATTAATTTATTTCTCTTCTTTATTTATTTTTTATTATTTTTAATACCGCTCGGTCATTGCGCGTGCATGCGGCCGCAGTGTCGGCTTTCATTCTACTATGTTATTGTACGGTTCCCATCGGAGAAAAAATATTTTTCTCGTTGTTCAAGCAGCATGTATCTCTCGTGTGTATTGTTGCACATAAAGTTTTTCATCAGTAGGTCCTGGGAAACGCAGAAGGAGAAAGACATGGAACCTTCCTGCTTGCCGCTTCAAACAAATAAAACATAGCTGCCCAACCGGTGCCTTGTCCTCAGATTTACGGGAAGTATTGTTATAGAAAAAAAAAGCTGCAGCCCAACATTTCATTCAAATTTTCGCCTTTCTCGCGTAACAGAATGCGGAGTAATCGTTAAGGGGTCATTTATTGTAGTCGGACCTCGAGCGCCGAAAATGGTTTTAGTTAATTAAATCAAATCAAAGGGGAATTTTATTAGACAATAATATAAGAAATGCGTATAAAGATATTTGGTCCCATAGCCTAAAGCGGCCATTCTATATGCTAATATTTGGCCGTAAGCCGTACGTGAACTTTTTTTCCAGTCGATACTTCAAAAAAAGAAAAGAAAAAGAAAAGAAAGCCTGCGCGGTAGCCTAATTAGTGGCTATATAGTATAGTGGATACGGTCTTGAGCATGCGGGTTCAATCCAGGTCGCGGAATTCCATGGGAACGAAATGGAAAAAAGACTCGTGTACTTCTATTTAGGTGCACGTTAAAGAACCTCAGGTGGCAAAAACTATATAAACCGGGTGCCTTAATCATATGGTGGTTTTGCCAAGTAAAACCGAAGAATTTGCTTATATTAAAAAAAGAAAAAAGCAGGTGGCTGCGTTCTTCGGCTTATTTCTGGGTGTGTCAACAACATAAATTATTCTCGAGTCTGATTTCCGAGAAAAACATGTTACGCTTATCCTACAACTCATGCATAAATGTTATGCCGTTCTAAAATGTATGACCGATTAACTCAGCAGCTTGTATATTATAAGCGGCTGCTTTCAGTTATTCGGTGCACTATCATAACGACCATAATGAAACAATTAAAGGAACGGCATGTCTCACATACACGTAGAGATATGTGCAGATGTGTTGCGTTCGTTGAAGAAGATAAGTGTGGCGCCACGTGGGGCACTCAGTTTTAATGGGTTGAAAACACACGGTGAGACTGTCAAAAATCCTTGTCTGAATCAAGTTAGCAGATTTACAAGCTGCCCTAAAACGGGGCGTTCATATTGATTGAGAGCTAGGAACTTGTTAAGCAGGACTTATTACCACCCGACCGTTAATTCTCTCAGGAACTGCGCCCCTGCGCAACAGCCACGACTCTGCGGCAGCTCACCTTTGAGACTTCAATAGTGCTGTTATGCGTTACATTCGAACGGAAACGACTATTCGGCGTCGTACACACACACACACACACACACACACACACACACACACACACACACACACACACACACACACACACACACACACACACACACACACACACACACACACACACACACACACACACACACACACACACACACACACACACACACACACACACACACACACACACACACACACACACACACACACACACACACACACACACACACACACACCACACACACACACACACACCACACACACACACACACACACACACACACACACACACACCACACACACACACACACACACACACACACACACACACACACACACACACACACACACACACACACACACACACACACACACACACACACACCACACACACACACACACACACACACACACACACACACACACACACACACACACACACACACACACACACACACACACACACACACACACACACACACACACACACACACACACACACACACACACACCACACACACACACACACACACACACACACACACACACACACACACACACACACCACACACACACACACACACACACACACACACACACACACACACACACACACACACACACACACACACACACACACACACCACACACACACACACACACACACACACACACACCACACACACACACACACACACACACACACACACACACACACACACACACACACACACACACACACACACACACACACACACACACCACACACACACCACACACACACACACACACACACACACACACACACACACACACACACACACACACACACACACACACACACACACACACACACACACACACAGATATGTATAAGATGGTTTTGCCTGCTATGAATATTATTTCTGCGAATGCGAGTTTTATTTGCAGTATTCACTAGTAAGTGTGTTTGTTACTGCAAACACGTGCGCTTATTCCCCCCCCCCCCCCGGTCGGGAGTTCTCACTTTTTCAATTATTGCATTTAGAAGATTTGTTATTTTTTCCCTTACATATATATCGTGAATATATATGTCTATGTACCCTTTGATTTAATTACCTAGAAACACATTGGTCATTCTTCGCGCCACGCAGTTAATAAACCTGGTTTATTTCACTCTATTATTGTTTTCTTCGATCATTGTCCCTGATCAATATCCAGCAACAAGAAGCGCGCGTGAAATGACACGGTATCAATATTAAAGTTTTCAACGTAGCCTTCATGGTGCAGAGATACCAGTTACTTTTAGAGGACAGTGGTAAAAACAGCAGTTCACCTGGCTAAAACTACATTTGGTACAGGCCGTCAAGAGTCATGGGCACACCGAAGCAACTAAAACATTTTAAAAAATGTACTGCACAGAGGTTCTGCAAGAAAAACTGGGCGGCCCGCGCTCGCTAGCACACGACGCGCTTGACAACGACAGCAAAATTGAAGACGTCGCGTTGTATAATCCATGCCTCAAATATATATGTTTGGCAAAATGGTGTAAACATAAATTTGCAGTTGAAATAAAGCACTATTTTAAGAGCCTACTATGCGCAATCGGCCTCGGCGCCCGCAGCGAAAGTACGTCGAATATGCCGCGGAGCGCGTCTCCGCCCCAATCCAGTTCGCTCGCAGCGCCCTCGCACTATTTTTCCACACGCGGCGCCTCAGCGGCAGAGCGCCGTTCGGCCCACTCGACCATTGTCTAGTACACTCTAGCCATATCGAGCATCTTTTTTCTGGCTTGCATCTTCTAGTTGTGTGGTAGGACAAGTTTAATCTGCCTGTAAGGGAAAAAAATTAATAAAAAAATTAATAAAATAAAAATAAAAAGAAAGCTGGAACTTCTGGCTGCATTGCTATACGTGCAACCCCTGCTCATCAGCTGTAAAATTCTGCTTGTCTGTGTGACATGTAACAGTACTAGAGACATGTACAGTAACTGTATGTGACAGTGGCCATAGAAACTTGAAGTTTATTTGCACAAGCTAAATCTGAAAGACATACCAAGAATATTAATCCAGTTCAGTGAAGTTTGTGTGGACATCAGGAAAAAAATGTATCGCAATACGTTGCTATCTTACTTGCCATTGTCTAGATTGACATTGTATTCCGGGGGAGGGAAGCATTGCGAGTACACCAGCAAGGCCAGCAGAAAAACGGAGAAGGCTGCATGGCTTATCTCTAAGAGGAATTTGAGGATCTCAAAATTGTGAAGAAAGTGCAGAAATTTGGCTTTGCCTTCCTTCTCCTGGAAAGTAATTCACTCTGCTTGGGAGAGGGCGTCTAAAAATTGAGATACTGCCATGGTATGCCTTGTGCGTTAGCGTAGAAGCCTGGCTGAAGTTTAAGCAATTTTTGGGGCATGCAGCCTATATGCACTTTGCAGAAGGAGGTCATTCTGCTATGATTTTTACCTGTAGTGCTGTTTGCACCATTGCATCTACTAGCAGCAGGTGGTAGGCAGTTGTTTGTCACCAAAAGTTAATTTTGAGGCTTTGGCAGAAATCTGCCATTCCATAGTGGAAAATTACTACTATGCCACGCTTGTTGGGCATCTGGATTTCTCATCATGTTTCTACGCTAGCCAGACCCTTGGTGAAATTGAGTAGAGCTTGCTTGTTGATAATTGTGGCCTTTAATTGGACTCGTCCTGCATCCAGGAGGGAGTGCTGCTACTATGTTAACAATCACAGGTTGTGGTTACTTGAGGCACGTGCTATATGCAGGCTGGTATTATAATGGTAGCTGGTTTGTTTTTGTTGCTGCCTTTCAAGGTTATGATGCATTTCGTGAGATTAAGAATCACCATAGTAAAACATTTGTCATGTAGACTTTGGTCAATGCTGTGACATTTCTTGGAACACTTTTTGAAAAGGCTCGCTGTCCTTTGATGGGTGCAGCAACACAATATCAATTCTGATAAGCTTTGGTTTTATGCTTAATTGTGCAAAATTTTCATTCTTCATCAGTGGAAGTTCAGCGCTTGTCTTTGTCCCTCCTTGTTTGCTGCACTGGTATGCACCATCAAAATGCAGCATCATTGCATAACCAATCTGATTCTGCCAAGCTGGCCTGAGATTTAATTTGTGTTGACATATCTTAGCACTGTTCTCGTGCAGTGCTTGTATTGCACAGTGCCTTCCAGAGCTCTGAAGCATGTGCATGGCAGCTGGTGTTATTATTTTATTTAGAATTTGCATGCTCGCCGTCGTCTTATTATGCATAACATGTACATACTTCTAATGCATGTGAAAAATGAATGATTAAAAGTGCAAGATTTCAATCTTCCACAAAATATTAAACCAAGCGATGTAATGGTGTTAAACTGTCTGTGCAAGGAGTGAAAAAATAAAATTGCACATTCATAGTGATGTGCGCTGATAGCTGTGCTCCTCTTCAGTTCAGGAACAAACTTTATGGTAACTGTAAATACTAGATGTTTAAAGTACATTTGAAGACTATCAGTTTCAGCTGTTCAGTTGTGCTACTTTTCAGTTGTGCTACACTTTTCCCATTTAAGAGTAAGCCCACGGAAATTTTAAAGACCCAATGTGGCCAGCTGCCTTTACTTCATAGTAGTGCTTGTAAACTGACTGCCAGCAATTTAATTCTCCCCATGGCGTGTACAGGCTTGCCCATAAGTGCAACACATTGCCTGTTTGAGTAGACCAGTAACATATGTGTTAATTTTGTGTTCAGCTGATGCTTCAAATCAAGGGCATGGACTAATTGCAAATTGCTTATTGCTCTTACAAGCTGTGGGATATATCGCTAAAAGGAATTTAATGTATCATAAATTTATGCAAACGCTTGGTCAACCATGGAGGTCAGCTTTCGAGGATATCGCTGTCAGTGAATTTTGATTGGCTCAGCCAGTGGGTAGAGTGCCCATATAGCTCCAGTGAGGTGTATCACACCGGACGTTCTTCACACTAAAGCGAAAGTGTGTGCGAAAGTGACCAATTGAGATTACGGCCCCAGAACTGCTGAGGCATGCAAGTGGAAGGCTGCATTGGGCTTTTGGAATTTTTTGGTCTTATGTGGGCTGTGTAGCCCAGCAAAGCACACACCTAAAAGAAACCAACTTAGGATAGGCAGCTCAGGGGAAGTACCACAGGGGTTGCCTTTTCTAAATTTATTTGTAATAAATGTTTCTCTTATGGGAAAGAGGCTACATGGCAGGTAGCGAGCCAAAAACAGCTGAAACTGATATTTTCAAGTTTATATTAAAAATGTTTTGATATTGTGGCTGTAAAGTTAACAATTAAAAGTTAATGAGTAATATTGACATAAGAACATATAAAAAAAATGTACTGGAGGCTTCTTCAAGTGGCTGCTAACAACATCAGTTCGTTTCATGGGAGTAGAAGGCCTTGCTTTAAAATAGAAAAAAAAAAGCTTGCAGCTTGCAAGCTGGAACATCTATTTTAATACAAAATGTCGGTGAAAAGAGCAAGAATACACAGAATTGCATAGGTCACCTTTCAGTGCAAGTGTTGTCTGCAATGCGTTTGCAGTCAACATGACATACCCCTACTACTTGTCTGCCTGCATTGGCTAAAAGTGGTGACGGGGAACCTGACAGGACCATGATAGTGCAAGTTTGCACTTTAATTTCCCACCTTTACATACACTGAATACTTGTTTACTGATAGTTGTATGCAAGGAAAGAAAATGAAGAATAAAATTATATGTAGTCTCTGATGATTGATAGAAATAGGGGTGGGCAAGCAGCAAGGATTGTCAAGCTTGAATGGAAGAGCCTAGCACACGATTCATGCTTGAAAATGCACTTCATGCATGTGTGTATTCTTTCTTGTTTCTTTGCCAAACTTCATCACATGGAGCTGCCCACTCAAATGGTCAATGCTTCCTTATTGTTGGAATATTGGACAGTAGTGCCTTCTATGTAGGCTCAGTTGGATCTTTTCAACAACACTAGTATGAAGTCAGCAGTTCTTTGACATTATTTTTCTTTCATTAAAAAAAAAGCTGTGCGTATTTATCACCTCACGCATTATATTCTCTCTGATTTATATCTTCATTTTATGTTAGAGATACAGGGTGTGTCAGCGAACACTTTCAAAAATTTTTGAAGGTTGCCTGTGGCAGATGGCACCATAGGTCGTCAGTGTGGGAGAATACTCACTCACACTCACTCACCATAATTTTTTCAAGGCCCCGCACTCACTCACGTTCACAGTCACCTCCACTCACAGCACTCACTCGCACTCGCAGTCACCTCCACTCACACTCACCTGCACTCACACTCGCTGGTACTCACACGCACCCGCACACACTTCCATCACACTCACTGGCACTCACTCGCAGTCGCACTCACTTCCACTCACACTCACAAAATCTCACTCGCACTCATCTCCACTCACACTCACCTGCACTCACACTCACTGGTACTCACTCGCACTCACCTCCACTCACACCCACTGGCACTCACCTGCATTCACCTCCACTCACACTCACTGGCACTCGCACTCACCACTCACCTGCACTCACACTCACTGGCACTCATTCGCACTCGTACTCACCTGCACTCACAATCACTGGTACTCACTCGCACTCACCTCCACTCACACCCACTGGCACTCACCTGCACTCACCTCCACTCACACTCACTGACACTCGCACTCACCTGCACTCACACTCACTGGCACTCGTACTCACCTGCACTCACACTCACCGGCACTCACTCGCACTCACCTGTACTCACAATCAATGGCACTCACTCGCACTCACCCCTTTGAAATGAGTGCGAGTATGAGTGAGTGCACTCATGAGTCACTTTGCCGAAGTTTACCACTCACAATTCGTGTATATTCATAACGAAGCTTCCAATTTAGCACTTGTTGCATTGGGAGTGCGCCAAGGCAGTGTTTTGGACGCAGTTTTATTTTTAATATACATAAAAGATTTGCCTTCCCGATTACATGCTAACATCCGTCTATTCGCTGACTATTGTATTTCGTACTGCGAAATTATTCACAGTGATAATCACCATATACAAAATTCTGCCTTTTCTTGGTGTCAGGAGTGGCAGATGACTCTAAATGCCCAAAAATCTGTAACGCTAACAGTAAGAAAAAAATAGATATCTGAGTCACTGGCACTCACTCGCACTCACCTCCACTGACACTCACTCGCACTCACCTTCACTCACACTCACTCGCACTCACTTCCACTCACACTCATTGGCAGTTCGCAACGCAGATCCACTTGGAATGACTTCTCAGGATGAGACCAATTGCGAGATATTAATTCCCAAAATTTGCGGTGAAATGCATTGGCGTTCCAGTTACTTTTGTGCTTCAATGCATAAAGCGACGTTTTGTTAAGAAAGAAACTGGAACGCCAATGCATTACACCTCAAAGTTCGGGAATTAATATCTCGCAATTGGTGTCATCCTGAGAATTCGTTCCAAGTGGAACGAATTCTTGTGAACTCCTTGCAAACTCTATGGCCAGAATTTCTAAATTGCAATATGGGCCACAAGGTAATTACTTAAAAACTCTAATTAGTCAGTCGATTATGCATGTCAATTTTTTGTGCAAGTAATCTCCGGCTTTTAGAGTAGACCAGCCCAGGAACTAGAATTGTGCTATCTGCCACAGGCAATCTTTAAAGAATTTTGAAAGTGTTAGCTGAAACACCCTGTATAGTAGCATTTGTTCTAATGTGTCATACTTTTTCCTTTCATTATTCACTCTCCTTTGCTGCTTGTGTAAACACAAATTGCTGCATTAGTGTATTTCTGTGGATTTCATTATTTAACTGTGGTCAACTCTCATAGATACAAGCTCCTTTAGGCCATAGATCTTTGTTAGAATTACCCATGGTTACTGAAAGAAGACATGCACACAGATTTATGCCTCCTCCTACACAATGCTAAATGATATCTGCAGACGTAAAGCTGATGTATGTTATGTGAAAGAACGGTAGTGGATGTAGCTTGTCAAAATTTCACAGTAATCAGAATCAAGTCTATTAAGCCAAAAATATGTTACGATCTAATGATTGCACTACCAGTACTGCATGTTTGAATCTTTTATGGCTGTGTTGCATTCCTGGTTGTTCGGAACATTTAACATACTGCAGGATAGGCCACAGCAATCCTGCAAGAGAAATCCTCCTTGGCCAAGAGAAAGGATTCTCGCCCATGCAATGCATATCCAATATAGCTAAGTCGTGAGAGTCATGAACATGCAACTTGGTGGCATCATCTTGCAGTACCACTTGTCAACATATACACTAGCTGGAATATCGGACACGGGCATGTTTGACTAGTGCTCTGTCATCAGCTGCTTTTGGCTGCTTTAGTGTACCTAGAAATCCAAAAGATTTAGCTAAGTGAAAAATTTGTTTCAATTTATTGGCTTCAGAATACAGTGGAAGCCTAGTTCAACCAAGAAAATTGTGAAGCTTGTTTAAATCAACTGGAATATTGAATATTCACTAATATTAGTCTACTGATTTTAGTAGCTCGTTCAGAAAATTCTTTGAGAAGAAATGAGTTCTGCTAACTTTCTGTAGTCACCTGTGCATCATGTCTGATCATAATTTTATCTTTATGTATCTCTAGTACCTTTCGCTAAAGCCTTTGCAAATAAGATATGCAAGCGCTATCAAAATTGGCCAATACACAGTGTCATCATGTACACCTAACTCTGGTTCCTGCTTCCCTTCATTCATTAAAGCTCATTTGTGAAAACATGGAATGCTGTTTTACCGAACTGGTTTGTACGCTAAATATAGTTCGACATATTGAGTAATTCTATATGTGGGAATTTGTGTATCTGAAATGAACCCGAGTATGATGAGTTTGTTATGCTTGGGTAAAGGAGAGCTGTGTGACAGTGCTGAAACACCCCATGGTGACCTGACTGTCGTAGAGGCCTGTGTAGGTAGCACAACAACCCAACAGGATCTAGCTCTTCATCAGGTTATGCGTCATATTGCACTCTACCTGCTCATGTCCAAGCATGCTCAAAAAACGCACAGGAAAAAAAGCTGCTGGTGTTGGTTTTATGGCACAGGTTGTAGGCACTCCAGTTTGTTTTAACTAATTTATATTATGTGAATATCACTTAAAAAGCTTTGCATGTTTGATATAGAGCATAAATCACTGTATGCAAGTTATAATCTAGTGTGTCAGTGTGCAGTATCAAAAGTTTCAAGTTCTTAAAATGTTATTTTATACATTCCTCTTGGTGATACACATTGCGTCTTTTTTAGCTTTATGTTCACTAACTTCTTTATGCTTATCAGGATGCATTGTGTTTTTTGAGGCTGTTCGTTTTATACACAGAATTTTTCAGTTGGTGAGTGCCTAAACCTGCAACAAACTACTTCCCTGCATAAATATATCATACGAATGCTGTGAGCTGTTGTAAGCAATAAACCAAGTCATGATGATTTTGTGGGACTTTGATTACAAGATTTAGTTTGCTTTGTAATGCAGTGAAGCATGAGTTATAAATTTTGGGTTGTATTTCGATGCCTACAATAAAGTGCCAGTGCAGCCTGTGCTGTGCTGATGTTGTGACAGTTTGTTGCGATGTCACATTGCAAAAGCGGCTCATTAGAAAGCTGCTTCCATGGATTGTGGCATTTTATGTTCAAGTATACACCGCTCCCCATGTGCATTGTGAGGCTAGCAGCACGGGGAAACACAAACTAATTTTTGAGGTGCTTTGTCTAGATCTGACTGAAGCTGTTGTCAAGTCTTGTTCTTAAATGTTGCAAATGTTGCATGCATAACATGTAGGGACAGTGACTAGATCAGATATTCATGAAGGCCTGAGGGAGCAACAGAATAATGCATGAAGCATGGGAGAAACAAGGCCCTTTTCCCTACTTGTCCTCTCCCTACCTGTCCTCACCATTTTGCATGTAATGTGGTAGTCACCCAAGGCAGAGCGGGTACAGCTTTCCTGTGGTAGCGCTTGTGTTGCTAGTTGTGATCACAACTATAGGTGTGAGGCTGCAGAACTCGACGTCCGTGTAATGCAGTAGGATATTTTTGGAAGTCAAGGTCTCTTTTTAAGTTGTCTGAGCATGCATGTTTGGTCTGCCTTGCAGCACTGGAAACTGGAATTGGTCTTTCAGTTGAAAAATCCTTTTTCTTTATCTGTAAGCAATGTTAGTCTTGCAGACCAAATGAATACATGAATGGGTATTTAGTGCAGGTGCTCAAGGCAGACTCGCAGCAACAGAAAGTTCGAATGGCCAAGCTTTGTGCGGGAGCTTCCCACTTTGTCCTGCTTTGACAATGCCATGTGAATACATGAGCTGTAGCAGACCTTGTTGGTTTTGCTAAAATAAGGGAAAGGGGGCTGTTATTAGTAATTTGATATTGCCAATTTCTTTTAAATTATACTGTTTGTTTTAAGTTCCATGTGCATTCTGAGCTATCACTGGAGTTTTAATTTGATTGATGTCATCCTGTCCACAATCTCATTTGAACATGGAGACAACCAGAAAATTTCTGGCATGCAGGGAAGGTGCACCAATTCCCGCTATGAAATAGGGACAAAGCGACACAAGATTTAGATTTGCTGGTAAAAATGCATACAAAGGCATCAAAAATCTTGTCAGTTCATAATTGTATTCGGTTATGCGGGGAAAAAAAAAAAAAAAAAAAGCTGGAACTTCTGGATGCATTGCTATATGTGACACCCATGTGTGCATTGTGGGATCAACCTTTTGTGTATACCTGCTTGTAGTTCTTATTAGCGAGGATTTGCTCTTAAGTGGAAGTCGTAAGTTTAAGGTATGCTCATCAGCTGTAAAATTCTGCTTGTCAGTCCTTGAAAATTGTAACCATGTGTGACATGTAACAGTACTAGAGACATGTATAGTAACTGTATGTGACAGTGGCCATAGAAACTTCAAGTTTGTTTGCCCAAGCTAAATCTGAAAGACATACCAAGAAATCCAGTTCAGTGAAGTTTGTGTAGACATCAGGAAAGAAATATATCGCAATACGTTGCACTATTTCTGCATTTAAATTACTGTAAAAAAAAGTATTACAGATCCATTATTTCTGAAATATGCAACAAAATTTACACTGTTGGTGTTCAGATCTATTTCTTAATTTTGTTTTGTTTGTGTTGGTGCAGTTGCTAGGCAAGCATATGTACCTTTGACTGTTAGTCTTTTGTGTGTTCAGCCATAGTAGACTTTTACCTTGCGAAATGGTGTTGATATTTTGAAACATTATTGGCTCTTGGTGAATGGTTTTGAGTGAAAGTATGGTAATTAGTGTGTGATTACTGCTAACTGCATCTGCCACTCTTGAGCTCGTGTAAACCACTATCTAAAAATGTAGACTGTTCTGCAGCATTGTCTATAGTACTTGTGTCAACAGCAAATAGTTACTGCATACTATCTCATTAATTAGCAGACATTAGTGAAGGGTTGTAACTGCGGGGGGAAAAAATGAAGGAAAAAAATACAAATTTGGTGGCCTGGCACGTAGTACTATAAAAAGCATGATGAACGAAATGAGCAAAGAGGCCTAGCTTGGTGAACTGGTTCTGTTACCCACTGTCGCCATGCTACTGCAGTTTTATTCCATACTTCTCCAGCAGTCCTGTGTCACTGTCAACTAGCCCGTAGTTTTGCCAATTTTAGTTTTTAATGTGAGCCTTATTTTTGCTCTTACATTCTCCCCCATGTAGTAAAGTTCTTGCTTGATTTATAAAGACATTATGCAGCTGTTGTATTAAAGCTTTATTCCTGCTCGATTACACCTGGTCTGCTTGCATGAGGAAACTGTAATTGAGCCTAATAGCATACATTATGCAGCTGTTGTATTAAAGCTTTATTCCTGCTCGATTACACCTGGTCTGCTTGCATGAGGAAACTGTAATTGAGCCTAATAGCATAGCTGACACCTGGAAGGCTGCATTTTGGCTTTGGTGTTTAGTGGGAGAAGTGATGGTGTATTCACAGTGGTTGCTGACTAATAACTGTTTAAGTAGACTGTACCTCACCGAGCATGTTTTACTGGCACAGAGTTCACTACACATATTAAAAATATTCAGTGTGCATGGTGTGGCTTGACATAATTTTGCAAAGCCAAGGAACAGGATTGGGTCAGTTTATGCAGTGTATTCGTGGTAGACTTGTAGCTCTTGTGCATTTTCTTCTTGAGCTACTTGTTCTTCCCATTAAGCCAGCAAGAGTTGAAGCTATTTCACTTGTGCTTGTTGCTCCTGCCATCTTATCTTTTATGGTTCCCGCTTCCAGCTGCTCGAAATCCAAGAAGCTTTGCTTTATTTTAATTGTGCAGCTTTTTTCTTTCTTTATTAGCTTGTCAAAAACCATTACATATTGATTTGTGAAGTACGGCTCTCTGACTGAGAGGCATATCACTTTGGTCTGTTTTATTTTCAGTGTTATAGCACTGACCCCAAAAGAAAAAAAATATTGAAGCTTTGCTGTGCTAGTTTTCCAAGAGCTGTTTTGTACAGCAAAGCTAGGTTTTACTTTTGGTTCCCACTTATCTTTAGTTTATCATGTTCCCTTTTGTTTGTGCACCACATTTAATGCTTCAAACTATTACTGTTTCTTTTACTTTGCAAAAACAGGCGCCCTGTTCGATCAGTCCCTCCCAGAATCCCCGACCGGCCGCAGGTTTCATCTTCATAATGGCCCTTCTGAGTTTTCCATCCTTGTGTTCTGTGGAGGACGACCAGCCTAAGAGACTGATTAAAACAGAGAGCAGTGTGAGAGCAAAGGGCCCAGTGAAGCTGAGATGTGTTCCAAAGGCAGGCCAGGTCATGGAAGGAGGGTCGGTGGCATGAGGTTTAAACGTTGGGGAGGACCGAAAGGGAAGCATTCCAAGCAGCAGCGTGGCACATAGGGCAGCCAACCGCCTGTGATCCCTTGGCAGGGACATCCCTGTCTATGTCACCAGAGGTTAGGCGAAAATCCAGTGCCCTGCTAGTCCCGACTCTGCCTCACTTGTTTGTTTGGATTGTGTAAGTTTTGTAATGTAACTTCCTGTGATTGATTTCTTGGTCACTGTGAATTGCTCTTTCTTTGTGCCACTCGTATTTTTTTTTATTATGTGCTCACTCAGTCTGCCTGACCAGTATACAGAGACATGTGGGTATAATGTATTCCCCCCAGCCTGTCACTGGCTGGCGGACTGCCCATGACGAGCACCATGCCATCTGCTATGGTTGCTTCACTTAGCCATGGTCCTTCATGTTACCTACCTGTGTGTCCTCATTTCACCAGCTCACCCCCCCCTCGAGGCAGTTCAGCCATGTTTTCCTTGTGCTGATTTTTGTGGTTTTGTTTGAAGAGAAGGTATTTATTTGGCAAGGCGCATCCTTAAGTAAAGGCTCCATGCAAAATTGCTAGGCTGCGCAAGTCCCAGTATGCGTGCCCCAATATGCCCTCACATAGTGACTTGGCAATTTAAAATGGCATTTTTTTTTGCAGGACCGTATTGACTTATGTGTATTTTGTAGGTAGAAATGGATTTTGCTTTTCAAAATTTGATACCGAAGCTTGTTTGCTGGTAAAAGAAGCAGAGAGTCAGGTTCCTCAACTGGTGTTCACATTCAGCACTGGTGGTGGGGAAGCCATTTTTTTTATCCTCTTTTTGAGCAAGTGGAAGTGCTTATTTTAAATGTTTGATTTTGAATCAGTATGTAGCCCTATGCTTGGTTGAAGGGTATTTATTTCATTGTTGCACAGTTTATTTGCCTTATTTTATACAAGTAGGGCAAAGTTTAAAGAGATTGCCTCTCTCGCTGTATGTAAACTTGCATGTCATTGATGTACCGGTTATGCTTGCATAGTGAGCACACAAGTATTGGCGTTGATTTCTGAAAAAAAAAAAAAAAAAAAAAATATTTTTTGTGTGTGTATCCAGCATAGAATATGAAACTTGCCTACTATTTTCTTTGAAGATTTGCCGAAGTTGCAGTGAAGACAAAGTGCGAGTTTTCTTCAGGGCGTCTAGGACGCGATTGTTGTCTGTGTGCTCTGTAGGCTCAGATAGTATTCTAGCAGAGCTAAGCCACCAACTGTCCCCACATGCTAATTCTAAAATACCCGAGTAATCATCAGCAGCATGAATGTCTCAGTACAGCCGGGCGCGCACATTATGCTTGCAAAAGGAAGTACATGCTGTAAGAATGTATGATATGACGACAGACTGGGGAGCCTCACGCCAGTGGTGTACACATGCGCAGCAGCGTGTGTTTGAAGATGTAAATTAAAGTATCAATGTTGGCGAACTTCCGTGTCCTTTCTATTCTCACTCTTGTAATGCAAGCCCCTTGGCTTATTGGTCTGGCAGTATACCGCAGATCCTCTTCGGGCCTTTGCTTGAGTAAGTATGCATTCTATAACTTTCTACTGTCGCGAGGAAAAATTTTAAATTGGCGACATGTACAGTTAGATACCTAGTGAATGCCTGGGCTCAAATAGTCACCGACCACGCTCTTGAAGTAACAAGTAGTGGTGTTCAAATATGGCAATTTTCTAATCAAATTGAATAAGAATACTATGGACCACAATTTCAGAAATGCAACCAGACTTGTATTTTTTTCATTTGAGCTCCGTTAATATTTCAACAAATTTTTTGAATCTCTGTGGAAGATTTAAAAGTAGTGTCATTTGTAAGATTGTTTGCAAAAAAAAACAAAGGGCATGACAACTACATAGCAAAGTAACCCTACAGTTACACCACCACGGGGCCCTCAGATAATCTACATTGCAAGCCGTCCTTAAATGCCAATTTTTTAAGCAAGAATAGTGACTAAATACTTGTACGATCCACATATCTTTTCCCAAAATTTACCCAGGATTGTAAAACTTGATGCAGCAATTTAAAATTGCATAAATGGGCTCTTTAAGTGCCGTACATAATTGGCCAGCAGTTAAATATTTCATTTTCTTGCAATATGTGCAGTGAGTACAGGGCTTTTTTGCAATGTGCTACTTGCCACTCTTGTCAGGTGTACACCAGCTTGCATCTTTGCACTTACACTTGAAGGGGACAGACATGGGTCCCGGATAAACACACTTCTGTTATTGACTCTAGACACGTGAAATTTTCAGGAAATATTCAACCTTGCGTGCTGATTAGTTATGAAATTCTAGAGTTGCAACTTTGCACAAGTGAATTTTTATTGACGATTTCTACAGGATTTCAAAATGTTGCAGTGTCCTAAAACACTATATTATAGCTTTTGTGCAATCTGACTCTCTAGCATTCAGGCAAAAAAGAAATCAAAAAGAGTGAATGAGTAATAGTGCCACAGTGCTGCTCCCAAAACATTTGACTAGGAAAAATTATTTTTTGAGAAAGGTGCAGAAAGTGTGCAAAAATGGCATTTTATGCTACAAAACCAGGTAGTTTCCTTAAGAAGCAGCATTTAAGGCTCATTTCGGCAGGAGCGCAAGCTACAGACATGCTCTTTCAAACAAGCTATGAGCTGGCTAACAAGCTGGCTATGATACTGTTTTGGAATGGCAAATGACACAAAATGGGCCATGTCAGCATCATGGGCAAAACTGAACATTTCGTTGAAGAAATACAGTGTTTTCTTCCTCAACGACATGTCATTTTGAGCTAGTTTTTTGCCAACAGGCGTACCCTGGTAAGGGGATTAGAAAAACAATAAAAATGAAAACTCTATTTCTTAGTGTATGTTTTGTTCCCAGGACCAATGTTCCCACTAAATAGCGGTGCACAGTGACTTACAGTACACTTAACAGCCACTAAACCTTGCGGTCTATTTTCATGTGTTTAGTGGAAGGATGTAGTTAATATCCACTATGTGCTTGGATATGCGCAAGAGCGTCGTTCGCATTCATGTCATGTTCCGTGTGTGTTCTGGGTGATCATTTTGCACTGCATTTTACATACTCGTTACATGCATACACCATATATGGCATCTTCATAAAGGGGGGGGGGGGGGGGGGGGAGGGGGTGGTTAGAGAAACTACTACATACTGTGTGAAAACTCTGGTAGGGTTCCTATGCGCCCTGCATAGGATACGCTGCTGCTTGTTACTGCGTGTATTCATGTTGCCTTTGTGCCTTGGCAACAGCCGATAAGTGCACAGAAATGGCCCGCCAACCGGGCTTCAAGGTGGAGTTGTGGATACTTGTGAACTGCAGTTGCGTAACTTGTCAGTTCACATGGCTGGCTTTCATGCCAACCCCCACATCCAACACGGCACAGGGCCAGGAGCAAGGTCCGGATCAGGGGCGTAGCCAGAAATTTTATTCGGGGGGGGGGGCAAGCTTCTGCTTTCCTCTAGGTCTCGTGATCGATAATAAATATCGGTAGTTTAAGCAAACGCTATACATGTATGTCAAAGACATGGGACCCCCCCCCCCCCCCCCCCCCCCTTGACGTGTGTGAGGACATTATGTAAAAAGTAAAGTAAGCTCAGTAAATACAGTAAGGACGACAGCCACAGTGGGCGTTTGGAGGAACGGTCTCTCATCGCGCCACTGAATGGACCAGTCTTCGAAAACGCATCATTGAGACGACCCATGCGATCGCAGAAGACATCATTAATTGGTAATTTCCGTTAAGCATAGATGGCATCGTCCTCGTCGGGGCGAAGTGCATTTCACAAGTCAAGGACGGCTATACGCGTGAAAATGTTCGTGTGACCAGGCTATACCTACTCTCATAGCAATAGCTTGTTCGCTGCATCTTTGCGCTAGAAAACCTAAATACGCGCAAAAACGCGTAAGGATTTTTTTTTTTTTTTTCGAAGCTTTCGTCGCCCTGCTCCCTCATACGAGAGGGTTGCATTTCCTGCGGCAAGTGCATGGGCCGCTGTGTCTTCCGCTTTGTGCGAGCGTGCAGCCGTCATTTGCCTTTACGTCAACAGATTCAGAATTGTACAGAATATTTCACCGCACAGCATAGATATGGCATGTGTACGCATTTTAAGTAGTGCGTGCATTTCTGCTTCACTTACGCCGGTGCAAACAGGAAGCGGCCTTGTACCTCACAGAATCTTGACTGATTGGTGTACTAGTGATGCAGGAATGAACTCCGGTCTTGTTCAGTGCATAGTGCACATAATCAATTTCTCAGGACGCGTGAACTCCGACGAGAACTGTCAGCGCCTGCAACAAGAATTTACTCACGCTGTACTGCGCACAGCAGTAATTCATGCTTGTCGGTTGTCTGTTTCGTATGTACATTCTGTTGCGAGTCGGTGGAATTTCACTGCTGTCATCAACCCCTTCGTGTGTACATTGCTGGTTTGGGATTCCACAACAAAACAGCAACTACCAGCCTTCCGTAATAGCTGGTTTGGGATTCAACACAACAGTAATTACCAGCCTTCTGTAGGGGCGCAATCGCAAACAAGAGACGTTTCTCGCGTAGACTAAGATCCTGCGCGAGCGCGGTCTAACCGGCACCTGAAAGGAAGCGGCGGAAATGTATCCCGGAGATTTTGACCACCTGGGGTTTTAACGTGCTAAGTAAACGGGCCTCGAGCGTTCTCGCCATCATCTAAAATGTGGCTGCCGCATTTGTTGCTTCATTTGTTGCGCATTTGTTGCTTCAGAATGCGGCCGCCACATTCTCGCCCAAAACTTCACACGAGTGTCAAAGCCTTAACTGTGACAGTTTTTTCCATATTCAGACATGATTCTCTGTAAATTACCAACCCAAATGGAAGCGCCTGCAGGAATCAAATTGTGATAGTAGCACCGGTTTCATGAATGATGTCAGTGCGAAGCGACGAGAAAAAAGAGTGGGTAAGTGGGGGGGGGGGGGGGTTTGGACCCCCCCCCCCCCCCTGGCTACGCCCCTGGTCAGGATACAGCTATGAACTGGCAGGAGGTGAATTTTGCAAAGGTTGATTTCTATCTCCTGCGCCAAATGGTTGATGCCGGCAGTACCAGCATTGTTCGAGAATTCATAACAGGTGAATAAATCAATGAAAAGGGAGATTACAATAAAAAGAAATTACAGATCTAATGTGCACACGTTGAAACATGCAATTAAAATTTATTTGCACGAGAACGAGTCTGCACGTGGTGGTGTGCTAGGCAAATTGGAGAGGTAAGAAACCAGCCTGCTGCTGAGAACAGGAAAAACAAATGAATACAAAATGAGTGAAGGAGTACGAGATGAGAGGGAAGTATACAGTGGAAGTGCACAGAAGGATGAATTTGGCAAGGACGGAAGTGAAATGTGAGGGAGATGACAATGTATAGAGAATCAGATGAAGAAAAGAAAGGCTCTGTGAAGGAGGCAGGGAGGTAGGAAAAGGGAGCTGGGTGCGAAGATTTGCTGCGCAATGCATTATCCTACACAACGTATATTCTCATGCAATGTTTATGCACCGCACAGCTCGCAACTGTAATGTCATGCAATATATGCCATATTTATGGACCGCTCCTCCCATAAGCTATGCGAATATCACTATAATCTGTTTCATACATCAGGTGCAATGCTGTGGAGGCTAGAGAAACTTGTATTGCGACAGCAATTATATGGACACTCCAAGCGAATTTTGCCCGTCGCCATGATGTGCCGTATATATTTAGGTATATGTATGCTATATGACATACGGTATATGCGGCTTAATATTCAGCTATTGCCACACCATTCTATCACTAAAGTTGCTCATACCAGGTCTTACATTCTTGACAAAATTATTCCTCAGAATTTTGAAAATGGCAGCCCACAAATGTCACAAAACAAAACACTGACAGTGCATGCCTTTTATCTTAAATCTTCTGACCTAAATATTAAAATTGAGAAACAACAGAGCTAAAACCTGTAAATTATGTAATTTTATTGGTGCGGCTGTGCACTACCTTCGGGATCGTCCCCGGAAAAAGGTTTGCAAACATACCCAATACGGAAAAGTGGCGGTAAAGTCTAAGGGAGACGTTCGCTTTAATTAATAAACATAAATGAACTTATCTGATGGCAGGATTCAAAAAGTACCCCTAGCACAACAGCTCGTTTTTACTTAGCTTATGCTTACTTCAATTCATACTGCCACTACAGTTACAAGTCTTACTTACACTTAGCGTATTACTCTAACATGTTGCCATCGCATTCAATGCGTTGTCATTATGGCTAAACTGTGATATTTTTTTACAGTGAAGCTCTAGCCCCCGTATGCGTTCCCAGGGGGCTTAGGGGGGGGTACCCTGGGCGGACACAGCACGTGGACAGGAATGGGGACTGGTAAGGGAGAGGGGGAAAGTGTGGCGACGGCGCCTCTGCACGTGGCCTGAGCTTTTGTGGTTATATCATAGAATAAAGCACAAAAGTCATGCACGTCGGAGGTGCCCACAAAACACGGAAGCAGCTATTTGATGTCGAAAGGATAATTCACAAGTGTAGTAGCCGTCTTCCAAGACATTTTGTAGCCGTCGACGTCTAAATGTAGTTCAGTAAGCCCTGCTAACATTACGCTAAAAGTTGGCTAACGGACATCTTGACAAGAACAGCATACATTCTCAAATTTTTTGCGGCAGTGGCTACACATGGTTTGTTCAGTTACAATTTACTTTAAATGCGACGTGGACACCAGAAAAAAAAATAAAAATGTTATTGTCGAGTAGAGTGATGCACAGCCCGATTGGTCAAATAGTGCATTTTGCTTAGACCAATCAATTTAATGCCATCGGTCACAATTACTTTGTACATAAAACAAGATGTTCATTGTATGCCGATGTCACCTCTGCATGAAACACATCACTGTCGACAAAACTTTCCCCTGCTGGGTCTCTCCTGCAAACTGAAAGTTTCCAGCAGGGAAACATTTTTGTCAGTGATGCTGCAGTTCAGGCTGATATGACATCCTTTTATCAGTTACAGCTAGTATGAAGTTACAGCATTACACAACTATATGAGACAGAATGCTGTGCTACAATGAATTCTTAAAAAGAAAGAACGATTCACATCTGGAAAAGCACTCGGCGCACCACCTATCTGGCAATACAAATATTTTCTTCCAATGTCGGTGCCTCATTTGAAAGTAAATTGCAACTTTCTTTGTGGGTGTCCCTTGTTAAGTATTGCCATATGCTTGCAGAAGAAAGGGAACCAAGGGGCCCCGACTTATTAATCATATCATAAGAAGCCAACAAACAAGGACAACATAGGGGAAATTACTTGTACTTACCGATTGAAATAAAGAAATGATAAATTTATCATTTTTTTCATTTTCATCAGTAAGTACAATTTCCCCTATGTTGCCCTTGTATCATTGTTTGTTGGCTTCTTACAATATCATATGCTTGCAGAGCATCACGCAGAAATAATGGCCAGTTCTTAGTGAATCCCTTGCATATTGCATGTTACCTGAACTGAATGGAAAATTAGAACATGCCGTCTTTTTGTTTTTTTTACACACACTGTACGATGAGCTTTTCATGAAATGAAGTGCACAGAATAGGACTGCAAGCCAAAATGCTGCAAGACATCTACTGTACACCATGTCACACAGTCAAACTTTATTACCCAATAAATGAGAAAAGATGCAGGAAGTGTAATTAACAAGAGTGACAAATAGCAGCAAAGTTGGCCATGCATAGATGTGCAAGATCATTGCTGTCGCAGCCAGAGCAGGCCAGTCTTTGTAGGAGAGCACTGGCTGCCCACAAATGCTTTCTGTCGCAGGTGACACATGAAGGGTCTTGTAGACACAGGCAAGCAAAACCTGCACGGACGAGGGGGAAAAAAAAAAGCAAAAAAAGAAATGAGAATGTGCAAATTGGAACTTCAATTAACAATATGTGCCAAGCAAGAATTTTACCTACCATTAGAAATAAATTTAAGCCCTCCTTTGTCTTAAAGCACTGATTTCTTAAAGGGACACTAAAGAGAAACCTGAAGTCCAGCTTTAATGGTAGATTATCCTATCACGAACACAGACATATCATTCTTACTGCTCCCTGGTCTTAACACACATGCAATACACTGAGGATCAGAGAGGGTAAAGTACATTGGCTTACACTGATCATAATGATGAGGTCCCGCCATCCAGCTAGCGCCAAGACACCAATATGTCCCGCCGTCTAAACAGTGAAAAGAACAAAATAAGAGCATCAGGTCAGTTGAAAGCCAGATATGCAGTTACAAATAAGGTGAACCACAGTTATTCATTAATAAACGATAAGCAGTCCCGATTGCACTCCTAGATGAAGCATGTACTAGGCTACAAGTTTTGCAGCTTAGTCAGAATAAAAAACCAGTGCAACTTTGCATCAGCAGCCGATTGCATTTGACAATGCATAAAACAAGTAAGCATGGCGCTTGGAACGCTACAAGCTGTATAGTGACACGTGCGCGTGCGCAATGCTACAGTGTAACGTACCCATGCAAGAACAAAAGGACACAAGATAGGGCTAGTACAGACTGGCTCACGATATGAGCAGCGTGTCCTCGCTGAATCCACTCCCTTCGGTTGTTTCATGCTACGTTAACCACAAAAACTATAACAAGCAGAACCCGCATATAAAAAATAAAGCTGACAAAAACCAACAAGACAGTAGAGCCCAACCATCAATAATTGTCGCGGTTATCTCCTAAAGAAATTCGGACATTGTTGACGAAACACAAAGTGCAAAGAATTTCACTTAATGGAAAAAGTGCTACCCAACGCGCGACGTACAAAGGCGCATCGAGAACGGAGGTGGCGAACGCAGATCCCGCCATTGTGGTAGTAAGCCGTCGGCGAAAAAACGCAATACAGCCGATGTCACAAACATAATAGAGTGAGAAACTCTATAGTCACAAAGCACTGATACAAAACTGTTTTATCGGCATGGCGGCCGAACAACTGACGATGTCACAGAAGTGAACCATGGAGGATTGGGAAAAGTTACCAAGGCGACTGGTCACGGGGACAGCTCTTTATATAGGCGGGCGTAGTTGCAAACAGCGTCTCCTGGGTGCGGATTATGTGTGTTTCTAAACCGAAACCGCTACATCACACAAAACACATTGCACACAGCGTCGGCACAGCTAGATGACTCTAGTTGATAGAACAGCACACAACTAGCACAATGTACGAACCGAGGAACGAGACATTGCTTGCGTACGCCAACGACTGTTTTTTCCTTCCTCCATGGTTTTTTCATGGATGCATGTATCTTTGCGTGGCTGGCTGCCAGGCTGTCGTATTCAGAACGGAGCCAATCTCGAGCCATATCGAGCATCTTTTTTCTGGCTTGCATCTTCTAGTAGTGTGGTAGGACAAGTTTAATCTGCCTGTAAGGGAAAAAAATTAATAAAAAAATTAATAAAATAAAAATAAAAAGAAAGCTGGAACTTCTGGCTGCATTGCTATACGTGCAACCCCTGCTCATCAGCTGTAAAATTCTGCTTGTCTGTGTGACATGTAACAGTACTAGAGACATGTACAGTAACTGTATGTGACAGTGGCCATAGAAACTTGAAGTTTATTTGCACAAGCTAAATCTGAAAGACATACCAAGAATATTAATCCAGTTCAGTGAAGTTTGTGTGGACATCAGGAAAAAAATGTATCGCAATACGTTGCTATCTTACTTGCCATTGTCTAGATTGACATTGTATTCCGGGGGAGGGAAGCATTGCGAGTACACCAGCAAGGCCAGCAGAAAAACGGAGAAGGCTGCATGGCTTATCTCTAAGAGGAATTTGAGGATCTCAAAATTGTGAAGAAAGTGCAGAAATTTGGCTTTGCCTTCCTTCTCCTGGAAAGTAATTCACTCTGCTTGGGAGAGGGCGTCTAAAAATTGAGATACTGCCATGGTATGCCTTGTGCGTTAGCGTAGAAGCCTGGCTGAAGTTTAAGCAATTTTTGGGGCATGCAGCCTATATGCACTTTGCAGAAGGAGGTCATTCTGCTATGATTTTTACCTGTAGTGCTGTTTGCACCATTGCATCTACTAGCAGCAGGTGGTAGGCAGTTGTTTGTCACCAAAAGTTAATTTTGAGGCTTTGGCAGAAATCTGCCATTCCATAGTGGAAAATTACTACTATGCCACGCTTGTTGGGCATCTGGATTTCTCATCATGTTTCTACGCTAGCCAGACCCTTGGTGAAATTGAGTAGAGCTTGCTTGTTGATAATTGTGGCCTTTAATTGGACTCGTCCTGCATCCAGGAGGGAGTGCTGCTACTATGTTAACAATCACAGGTTGTGGTTACTTGAGGCACGTGCTATATGCAGGCTGGTATTATAATGGTAGCTGGTTTGTTTTTGTTGCTGCCTTTCAAGGTTATGATGCATTTCGTGAGATTAAGAATCACCATAGTAAAACATTTGTCATGTAGACTTTGGTCAATGCTGTGACATTTCTTGGAACACTTTTTGAAAAGGCTCGCTGTCCTTTGATGGGTGCAGCAACACAATATCAATTCTGATAAGCTTTGGTTTTATGCTTAATTGTGCAAAATTTTCATTCTTCATCAGTGGAAGTTCAGCGCTTGTCTTTGTCCCTCCTTGTTTGCTGCACTGGTATGCACCATCAAAATGCAGCATCATTGCATAACCAATCTGATTCTGCCAAGCTGGCCTGAGATTTAATTTGTGTTGACATATCTTAGCACTGTTCTCGTGCAGTGCTTGTATTGCACAGTGCCTTCCAGAGCTCTGAAGCATGTGCATGGCAGCTGGTGTTATTATTTTATTTAGAATTTGCATGCTCGCCGTCGTCTTATTATGCATAACATGTACATACTTCTAATGCATGTGAAAAATGAATGATTAAAAGTGCAAGATTTCAATCTTCCACAAAATATTAAACCAAGCGATGTAATGGTGTTAAACTGTCTGTGCAAGGAGTGAAAAAATAAAATTGCACATTCATAGTGATGTGCGCTGATAGCTGTGCTCCTCTTCAGTTCAGGAACAAACTTTATGGTAACTGTAAATACTAGATGTTTAAAGTACATTTGAAGACTATCAGTTTCAGCTGTTCAGTTGTGCTACTTTTCAGTTGTGCTACACTTTTCCCATTTAAGAGTAAGCCCACGGAAATTTTAAAGACCCAATGTGGCCAGCTGCCTTTACTTCATAGTAGTGCTTGTAAACTGACTGCCAGCAATTTAATTCTCCCCATGGCGTGTACAGGCTTGCCCATAAGTGCAACACATTGCCTGTTTGAGTAGACCAGTAACATATGTGTTAATTTTGTGTTCAGCTGATGCTTCAAATCAAGGGCATGGACTAATTGCAAATTGCTTATTGCTCTTACAAGCTGTGGGATATATCGCTAAAAGGAATTTAATGTATCATAAATTTATGCAAACGCTTGGTCAACCATGGAGGTCAGCTTTCGAGGATATCGCTGTCAGTGAATTTTGATTGGCTCAGCCAGTGGGTAGAGTGCCCATATAGCTCCAGTGAGGTGTATCACACCGGACGTTCTTCACACTAAAGCGAAAGTGTGTGCGAAAGTGACCAATTGAGATTACGGCCCCAGAACTGCTGAGGCATGCAAGTGGAAGGCTGCATTGGGCTTTTGGAAATTTTTTGGTCTTATGTGGGCTGTGTAGCCCAGCAAAGCACACACCTAAAAGAAACCAACTTAGGATAGGCAGCTCAGGGGAAGTACCACAGGGGTTGCCTTTTCTAAATTTATTTGTAATAAATGTTTCTCTTATGGGAAAGAGGCTACATGGCAGGTAGCGAGCCAAAAACAGCTGAAACTGATATTTTCAAGTTTATATTAAAAATGTTTTGATATTGTGGCTGTAAAGTTAACAATTAAAAGTTAATGAGTAATATTGACATAAGAACATATAAAAAAAATGTACTGGAGGCTTCTTCAAGTGGCTGCTAACAACATCAGTTCGTTTCATGGGAGTAGAAGGCCTTGCTTTAAAATAGAAAAAAAAAAGCTTGCAGCTTGCAAGCTGGAACATCTATTTTAATACAAAATGTCGGTGAAAAGAGCAAGAATACACAGAATTGCATAGGTCACCTTTCAGTGCAAGTGTTGTCTGCAATGCGTTTGCAGTCAACATGACATACCCCTACTACTTGTCTGCCTGCATTGGCTAAAAGTGGTGACGGGGAACCTGACAGGACCATGATAGTGCAAGTTTGCACTTTAATTTCCCACCTTTACATACACTGAATACTTGTTTACTGATAGTTGTATGCAAGGAAAGAAAATGAAGAATAAAATTATATGTAGTCTCTGATGATTGATAGAAATAGGGGCGGGCAAGCAGCAAGGATTGTCAAGCTTGAATGGAAGAGCCTAGCACACGATTCATGCTTGAAATGCACTTCATGCATGTGTGTATTCTTTCTTGTTTCTTTGCCAAACTTCATCACATGGAGCTGCCCACTCAAATGGTCAATGCTTCCTTATTGTTGGAATATTGGACAGTAGTGCCTTCTATGTAGGCTCAGTTGGATCTTTTCAACAACACTAGTATGAAGTCAGCAGTTCTTTGACATTATTTTTCTTTCATTAAAAAAAAAGCTGTGCGTATTTATCACCTCACGCATTATATTCTCTCTGATTTATATCTTCATTTTATGTTAGAGATACAGGGTGTGTCAGCGAACACTTTCAAAAATTTTTGAAGGTTGCCTGTGGCAGATGGCACCATAGGTCGTCAGTGTGGGAGAATACTCACTCACACTCACTCACCATAATTTTTTCAAGGCCCCGCACTCACTCACGTTCACAGTCACCTCCACTCACAGCACTCACTCGCACTCGCAGTCACCTCCACTCACACTCACCTGCACTCACACTCGCTGGTACTCACACGCACCCGCACACACTTCCATCACACTCACTGGCACTCACTCGCAGTCGCACTCACTTCCACTCACACTCACAAAATCTCACTCGCACTCATCTCCACTCACACTCACCTGCACTCACACTCACTGGTACTCACTCGCACTCACCTCCACTCACACCCACTGGCACTCACCTGCATTCACCTCCACTCACACTCACTGGCACTCGCACTCACCACTCACCTGCACTCACACTCACTGGCACTCATTCGCACTCGTACTCACCTGCACTCACAATCACTGGTACTCACTCGCACTCACCTCCACTCACACCCACTGGCACTCACCTGCACTCACCTCCACTCACACTCACTGGCACTCGCACTCACCTGCACTCACACTCACTGGCACTCACTCGCACTCGTACTCACCTGCACTCACACTCACTGGCACTCACTCGCACTCACCTCCACTCACACCCACTGGCACTCACCTGCACTCACCTCTACTCACACTCACTGGCACTCGCACTCACCTGCACTCACACTCACTGGCACTCGTACTCACCTGCACTCACACTCACCGGCACTCACTCGCACTCACCTGTACTCACAATCAATGGCACTCACTCGCACTCACCCCTTTGAAATGAGTGCGAGTATGAGTGAGTGCACTCATGAGTCACTTTGCCGAAGTTTACCACTCACAATTCGTGTATATTCATAACGAAGCTTCCAATTTAGCACTTGTTGCATTGGGAGTGCGCCAAGGCAGTGTTTTGGACGCAGTTTTATTTTTAATATACATAAAAGATTTGCCTTCCCGATTACATGCTAACATCCGTCTATTCGCTGACTATTGTATTTCGTACTGCGAAATTATTCACAGTGATAATCACCATATACAAATTCTGCCTTTTCTTGGTGTCAGGAGTGGCAGATGACTCTAAATGCCCAAAAATCTGTAACGCTAACAGTAAGAAAAAAATAGATATCTGAGTCACTGGCACTCACTCGCACTCACCTCCACTGACACTCACTCGCACTCACCTTCACTCACACTCACTCGCACTCACTTCCACTCACACTCATTGGCAGTTCGCAACGCAGATCCACTTGGAATGACTTCTCAGGATGAGACCAATTGCGAGATATTAATTCCCAAAATTTGCGGTGAAATGCATTGGCGTTCCAGTTACTTTTGTGCTTCAATGCATAAAGCGACGTTTTGTTAAGAAAGAAACTGGAACGCCAATGCATTACACCTCAAAGTTCGGGAATTAATATCTCGCAATTGGTGTCATCCTGAGAATTCGTTCCAAGTGGAACGAATTCTTGTGAACTCCTTGCAAACTCTATGGCCAGAATTTCTAAATTGCAATATGGGCCACAAGGTAATTACTTAAAAACTCTAATTAGTCAGTCGATTATGCATGTCAATTTTTTGTGCAAGTAATCTCCGGCTTTTAGAGTAGACCAGCCCAGGAACTAGAATTGTGCTATCTGCCACAGGCAATCTTTAAAGAATTTTGAAAGTGTTAGCTGAAACACCCTGTATAGTAGCATTTGTTCTAATGTGTCATACTTTTTCCTTTCATTATTCACTCTCCTTTGCTGCTTGTGTAAACACAAATTGCTGCATTAGTGTATTTCTGTGGATTTCATTATTTAACTGTGGTCAACTCTCATAGATACAAGCTCCTTTAGGCCATAGATCTTTGTTAGAATTACCCATGGTTACTGAAAGAAGACATGCACACAGATTTATGCCTCCTCCTACACAATGCTAAATGATATCTGCAGACGTAAAGCTGATGTATGTTATGTGAAAGAACGGTAGTGGATGTAGCTTGTCAAAATTTCACAGTAATCAGAATCAAGTCTATTAATTAAGCCAAAAATATGTTACGATCTAATGATTGCACTACCAGTACTGCATGTTTGAATCTTTTTATGGCTGTGTTGCATTCCTGGTTGTTCGGAACATTTAACATACTGCAGGATAGGCCACAGCAATCCTGCAAGAGAAATCCTCCTTGGCCAAGAGAAAGGATTCTCGCCCATGCAATGCATATCCAATATAGCTAAGTCGTGAGAGTCATGAACATGCAACTTGGTGGCATCATCTTGCAGTACCACTTGTCAACATATACACTAGCTGGAATATCGGACACGGGCATGTTTGACTAGTGCTCTGTCATCAGCTGCTTTTGGCTGCTTTAGTGTACCTAGAAATCCAAAAGATTTAGCTAAGTGAAAAATTTGTTTCAATTTATTGGCTTCAGAATACAGTGGAAGCCTAGTTCAACCAAGAAAATTGTGAAGCTTGTTTAAATCAACTGGAATATTGAATATTCACTAATATTAGTCTACTGATTTTAGTAGCTCGTTCAGAAAATTCTTTGAGAAGAAATGAGTGCTGCTAACTTTCTGTAGTCACCTGTGCATCATGTCTGATCATAATTTTATCTTTATGTATCTCTAGTACCTTTCGCTAAAGCCTTTGCAAATAAGATATGCAAGCGCTATCAAAATTGGCCAATACACAGTGTCATCATGTACACCTAACTCTGGTTCCTGCTTCCCTTCATTCATTAAAGCTCATTTGTGAAAACATGGAATGCTGTTTTACCGAACTGGTTTGTACGCTAAATATAGTTCGACATATTGAGTAATTCTATATGTGGGAATTTGTGTATCTGAAATGAACCCGAGTATGACGAGTTTGTTATGCTTGGGTAAAGGAGAGCTGTGTGACAGTGCTGAAACACCCCATGGTGACCTGACTGTCGTAGAGGCCTGTGTAGGTAGCACAACAACCCAACAGGATCTAGCTCTTCATCAGGTTATGCGTCATATTGCACTCTACCTGCTCATGTCCAAGCATGCTCGAAAAACGCACAGGAAAAAAAGCTGCTGGTGTTGGTTTTATGGCACAGGTTGTAGGCACTCCAGTTTGTTTTAACTAATTTATATTATGTGAATATCACTTAAAAAGCTTTGCATGTTTGATATAGAGCATAAATCACTGTATGCAAGTTATAATCTAGTGTGTCAGTGTGCAGTATCAAAAGTTTCAAGTTCTTAAAATGTTATTTTATACATTCCTCTTGGTGATACACATTGCGTCTTTTTTAGCTTTATGTTCACTAACTTCTTTATGCTTATCAGGATGCATTGTGTTTTTTGAGGCTGTTCGTTTTATACACAGAATTTTTCAGTTGGTGAGTGCCTAAACCTGCAACAAACTACTTCCCTGCATAAATATATCATACGAATGCTGTGAGCTGTTGTAAGCAATAAACCAAGTCATGATGATTTTGTGGGACTTTGATTACAAGATTTAGTTTGCTTTGTAATGCAGTGAAGCATGAGTTATAAATTTTGGGTTGTATTTCGATGCCTACAATAAAGTGCCAGTGCAGCCTGTGCTGTGCTGATGTTGTGACAGTTTGTTGCGATGTCACATTGCAAAAGCGGCTCATTAGAAAGCTGCTTCCATGGATTGTGGCATTTTATGTTCAAGTATACACCGCTCCCCATGTGCATTGTGAGGCTAGCAGCACGGGGAAACACAAACTAATTTTTGAGGTGCTTTGTCTAGATCTGACTGAAGCTGTTGTCAAGTCTTGTTCTTAAATGTTGCAAATGTTGCATGCATAACATGTAGGGACAGTGACTAGATCAGATATTCATGAAGGCCTGAGGGAGCAACAGAATAATGCATGAAGCATGGGAGAAACAAGGCCCTTTTCCCTACTTGTCCTCTCCCTACCTGTCCTCACCATTTTGCATGTAATGTGGTAGTCACCCCAAGGCAGAGCGGGTACAGCTTTCCTGTGGTAGCGCTTGTGTTGCTAGTTGTGATCACAACTATAGGTGTGAGGCTGCAGAACTCGACGTCCGTGTAATGCAGTAGGATATTTTTGGAAGTCAAGGTCTCTTTTTAAGTTGTCTGAGCATGTTTGGTCTGCCTTAAATTTGCAGCACTGGAAACTGGAATTGGTCTTTCAGTTGAAAAATCCTTTTTCTTTATCTGTAAGCAATGTTAGTCTTGCAGACCAAATGAATACATGAATGGGTATTTAGTGCAGGTGCTCAAGGCAGACTCGCAGCAACAGAAAGTTCGAATGGCCAAGCTTTGTGCGGGAGCTTCCCACTTTGTCCTGCTTTGACAATGCCATGTGAATACATGAGCTGTAGCAGACCTTGTTGGTTTTGCTAAAATAAGGGAAAGGGGGCTGTTATTAGTAATTTGATATTGCCAATTTCTTTTAAATTATACTGTTTGTTTTAAGTTCCATGTGCATTCTGAGCTATCACTGGAGTTTTAATTTTATTGATGTCATCCTGTCCACAATCTCATTTGAACATGGAGACAACCAGAAAATTTCTGGCATGCAGGGAAGGTGCACCAATTCCCGCTATGAAAATAGGGACAAAGCGACACAAGATTTAGATTTGCTGGTAAAAATGCATACAAAGGCATCAAAAATCTTGTCAGTTCATAATTGTATTCGGTTATGCGGGGAAAAAAAAAAAAAAAAAAGCTGGAACTTCTGGATGCATTGCTATATGTGACACCCATGTGTGCATTGTGGGATCAACCTTTTGTGTATACCTGCTTGTAGTTCTTATTAGCGAGGATTTGCTCTTAAGTGCAAGTCGTAAGTTTAAGGTATGCTCATCAGCTTTTAAATTCTGCTTGTCAGTCCTTGAAAATTGTAACCATGTGTGACATGTAACAGTACTAAAGACATGTATAGTAACTGTATGTGACAGTGGCCATAGAAACTTCAAGTTTGTTTGCCCAAGCTAAATCTGAAAGACATACCAAGAAATCCAGTTCAGTGAAGTTTGTGTAGACATCAGGAAAGAAATATATCGCAATACGTTGCACTATTTCTGCATTTAAATTACTGTAAAAAAAAGTATTACAGATCCATTATTTCTGAAATATGCAACAAAATTTACACTGTTGGTGTTCAGATCTATTTCTTAATTTTGTTTTGTTTGTGTTGGTGCAGTTGCTAGGCAAGCATATGTACCTTTGACTGTTAGTCTTTTGTGTGTTCAGCCATAGTAGACTTTTACCTTGCGAAATGGTGTTGATATTTTGAAACATTATTGGCTCTTGGTGAATGGTTTTGAGTGAAAGTATGGTAATTAGTGTGTGATTACTGCTAACTGCATCTGCCACTCTTGAGCTCGTGTAAACCACTATCTAAAAATGTAGACTGTTCTGCAGCATTGTCTATAGTACTTGTGTCAACAGCAAATAGTTACTGCATACTATCTCATTAATTAGCAGACATTAGTGAAGGGTTGTAACTGCGGGGGGAAAAAATGAAGGAAAAAAAATACAAATTTGGTGGCCTGGCACGTAGTACTATAAAAAGCATGATGAACGAAATGAGCAAAGAGGCCTAGCTTGGTGAACTGGTTCTGTTACCCACTGTCGCCATGCTACTGCAGTTTTATTCCATACTTCTCCAGCAGTCCTGTGTCACTGTCAACTAGCCCGTAGTTTTGCCAATTTTAGTTTTTAATGTGAGCCTTATTTTTGCTCTTACATTCTCCCCCATGTAGTAAAGTTCTTGCTTGATTTATAAAGACATTATGCAGCTGTTGTATTAAAGCTTTATTCCTGCTCGATTACACCTGGTCTGCTTGCATGAGGAAACTGTAATTGAGCCTAATAGCATACATTATGCAGCTGTTGTATTAAAGCTTTATTCCTGCTCGATTACACCTGGTCTGCTTGCATGAGGAAACTGTAATTGAGCCTAATAGCATAGCTGACACCTGGAAGGCTGCATTTTGGCTTTGGTGTTTAGTGGGAGAAGTGATGGTGTATTCACAGTGGTTGCTGACTAATAACTGTTTAAGTAGACTGTACCTCACCGAGCATGTTTTACTGGCACAGAGTTCACTACACATATTAAAAATATTCAGTGTGCATGGTGTGGCTTGACATAATTTTGCAAAGCCAAGGAACAGGATTGGGTCAGTTTATGCAGTGTATTCGTGGTAGACTTGTAGCTCTTGTGCATTTTCTTCTTGAGCTACTTGTTCTTCCCATTAAGCCAGCAAGAGTTGAAGCTATTTCACTTGTGCTTGTTGCTCCTGCCATCTTATCTTTTATGGTTCCCGCTTCCAGCTGCTCGAAATCCAAGAAGCTTTGCTTTATTTTAATTGTGCAGCTTTTTTCTTTCTTTATTAGCTTGTCAAAAACCATTACATATTGATTTGTGAAGTACGGCTCTCTGACTGAGAGGCATATCACTTGGTCTGTTTTATTTTCAGTGTTATAGCACTGACCCCAAAAGAAAAAAAATATTGAAGCTTTGCTGTGCTAGTTTTCCAAGAGCTGTTTTGTACAGCAAAGCTAGGTTTTACTTTTGGTTCCCACTTATCTTTAGTTTATCATGTTCCCTTTTGTTTGTGCACCACATTTAATGCTTCAAACTATTACTGTTTCTTTTACTTTGCAAAAACAGGCGCCCTGTTCGATCAGTCCCTCCCAGAATCCCCGACCGGCCGCAGGTTTCATCTTCATAATGGCCCTTCTGAGTTTTCCATCCTTGTGTTCTGTGGAGGACGACCAGCCTAAGAGACTGATTAAAACAGAGAGCAGTGTGAGAGCAAAGGGCCCAGTGAAGCTGAGATGTGTTCCAAAGGCAGGCCAGGTCATGGAAGGAGGGTCGGTGGCATGAGGTTTAAACGTTGGGGAGGACCGAAAGGGAAGCATTCCAAGCAGCAGCGTGGCACATAGGGCAGCCAACCGCCTGTGATCCCTTGGCAGGGACATCCCTGTCTATGTCACCAGAGGTTAGGCGAAAATCCAGTGCCCTGCTAGTCCCGACTCTGCCTCACTTGTTTGTTTGGATTGTGTAAGTTTTGTAATGTAACTTCCTGTGATTGATTTCTTGGTCACTGTGAATTGCTCTTTCTTTGTGCCACTCGTATTTTTTTTTATTATGTGCTCACTCAGTCTGCCTGACCAGTATACAGAGACATGTGGGTATAATGTATTCCCCCCAGCCTGTCACTGGCTGGCGGACTGCCCATGACGAGCACCATGCCATCTGCTATGGTTGCTTCACTTAGCCATGGTCCTTCATGTTACCTACCTGTGTGTCCTCATTTCACCAGCTCACCCCCCCCTCGAGGCAGTTCAGCCATGTTTTCCTTGTGCTGATTTTTGTGGTTTTGTTTGAAGAGAAGGTATTTATTTGGCAAGGCGCATCCTTAAGTAAAGGCTCCATGCAAAATTGCTAGGCTGCGCAAGTCCCAGTATGCGTGCCCCAATATGCCCTCACATAGTGACTTGGCAATTTAAAATGGCATTTTTTTTTTGCAGGGCCGTATTGACTTATGTGTATTTTGTAGGTAGAAATGGATTTTGCTTTTCAAAATTTGATACCGAAGCTTGTTTGCTGGTAAAAGAAGCAGAGAGTCAGGTTCCTCAACTGGTGTTCACATTCAGCACTGGTGGTGGGGAAGCCATTTTTTTTATCCTCTTTTTGAGCAAGTGGAAGTGCTTATTTTAAATGTTTGATTTTGAATCAGTATGTAGCCCTATGCTTGGTTGAAGGGTATTTATTTCATTGTTGCACAGTTTATTTGCCTTATTTTATACAAGTAGGGCAAAGTTTAAAGAGATTGCCTCTCTCGCTGTATGTAAACTTGCATGTCATTGATGTACCGGTTATGCTTGCATAGTGAGCACACAAGTATTGGCGTTGATTTCTGAAAAAAAAAAAAAAAACTATTTTTTGTGTGTGTATCCAGCATAGAATATGAAACTTGCCTACTATTTTCTTTGAAGATTTGCCGAAGTTGCAGTGAAGACAAAGTGCGAGTTTTCTTCAGGGCGTCTAGGACGCGATTGTTGTCTGTGTGCTCTGTAGGCTCAGATAGTATTCTAGCAGAGCTAAGCCACCAACTGTCCCCACATGCTAATTCTAAAATACCCGAGTAATCATCAGCAGCATGAATGTCTCAGTACAGCCGGGCGCGCACATTATGCTTGCAAAAGGAAGTACATGCTGTAAGAATGTATGATATGACGACAGACTGGGGAGCCTCACGCCAGTGGTGTACACATGCGCAGCAGCGTGTGTTTGAAGATGTAAATTAAAGTATCAATGTTGGCGAACTTCCGTGTCCTTTCTATTCTCACTCTTGTAATGCAAGCCCCTTGGCTTATTGGTCTGGCAGTATACCGCAGATCCTCTTCGGGCCTTTGCTTGAGTAAGTATGCATTCTATAACTTTCTACTGTCGCGAGGAAAAATTTTAAATTGGCGACATGTACAGTTAGATACCTAGTGAATGCCTGGGCTCAAATAGTCACCGACCACGCTCTTGAAGTAACAAGTAGTGGTGTTCAAATATGGCAATTTTCTAATCAAATTGAATAAGAATACTATGGACCACAATTTCAGAAATGCAACCAGACTTGTATTTTTTTCATTTGAGCTCCGTTAATATTTCAACAAATTTTTTGAATCTCTGTGGAAGATTTAAAAGTAGTGTCATTTGTAAGATTGTTTGCAAAAAAAAACAAAGGGCATGACAACTACATAGCAAAGTAACCCTACAGTTACACCAACGGGGCCCTCAGATAATCTACATTGCAAGCCGTCCTTAAATGCCAATTTTTTAAGCAAGAATAGTGACTAAATACTTGTACGATCCACATATCTTTTCCCAAAATTTACCCAGGATTGTAAAACTTGATGCAGCAATTTAAAATTGCATAAATGGGCTCTTTAAGTGCCGTACATAATTGGCCAGCAGTTAAATATTTCATTTTCTTGCAATATGTGCAGTGAGTACAGGGCTTTTTTGCAATGTGCTACTTGCCACTCTTGTCAGGTGTACACCAGCTTGCATCTTTGCACTTACACTTGAAGGGGACAGACATGGGTCCCGGATAAACACACTTCTGTTATTGACTCTAGACACGTGAAATTTTCAGGAAATATTCAACCTTGCGTGCTGATTAGAAATATGAAGTTAGTTCTTTTGTAGTCAATCCAAAAAAGTTTCCACTATTTATGTGTTATAAATTTGGGATTTGACTTGGAAAAAAATGCACTGCACCAAGAGAGCTAAAATTAAGGAGGTATCTTCCTGAATGTTCAAAGAGTGCGCATTCTAATGTTTATATCTGTATTTTAGCTAAAGTTATGAAATTCTAGAGTTGAAACTTTGCAAATGTGAATTTTTATTGACGATTTCTACAGGATTTCAAAATGTTGCAGTGTCGTAAAACACTATATTATAGCTTTTGTGCACTCTGACTCTCTAGCATTCAGGCAAAAAAGAAATCAAAAAGATTGAATGACTGATAGTGCCACAGTGCAGCTCCCAAAATTTTTGACTAGGAAAAATTATTCTTTGAGAAAAGTGCAGAAAGTGTGCAAAAATGGCATTTTATGCTACAAAACCAGGTAGTTTCTGAAGCAGCATTGAAGGCTCATTTCGGCAGGAGCGCAAGCTGCAGACATGCTCTTTCAAACAAGACCGAAGTGGCCTGGCTATGATACTGTTTTGGAATGGCAAATGACACAAAATGGGCCATGTCGGCATCATGGGCAAAACTGAACATTTCGTTGCACAAATACAGTGTTTTCTTCCTCAACGACATGTCATTTTGAGCTAGTTTTTTGCCAACAGGCATACCCTGGTAAGGGGATTAGAAAAATAATAAAAATGAAAACTCTATTTTTTAGTGTATGTTTTGTTGCCAGGACCTATGTTCCCACTAAATAGCGGTGCACAGTGACTTACAGTACACTTAACAGCCACTAAACCTTGCGGTCTATTTTCATGTGTTTAGTGGAAGGATGTAGTTAATATCCACTATGTGCTTGGATATGCGCAAGAGCGTCGTTCGCATTCATGTCATGTTCAGTGTGTGTTCTGGGTGATCATTTTGCACTGCATTTTACATACTCGTTACATGCATACACCATATATGGCATCTTCACAAAGGGGGGGGGGGGTTAGAGAAACTACTACATACTGTGTGAAAACTCTGGTAGGGTTCCTATGCGCCCTGCATAGGATACGCTGCTGCTTGTTACTGCGTGTATTCATGTTGCCTTTGTGCCTTGGCAACAGCCCATAAGTGCACAGAAATGGCCCGCCAACCGGGCTTCAAGGTGGAGTTGTGGATACTTGTGAACTGCAGTTGCGTAACTTGTCAGGTCACATGGCTGGCTTTCATGCCAACCCCTGCATCCAACACGGCACAGGGCCAGGAGCAAGGTCAGGATACAGCTATGAACTGGCAGGAGGTGAATTTTGCAAAGGTTGATTTCTATCTCCTCTGTGAAGGCTCTGTGAAGGAGGCAGGGAGGTAGGAAAAGGGAGCTGGGTGCGAAGATTTGCTGCGCAATTAATTATCCTACACAACGTATATTCTCATGCAATGTTTATGCACCGCACAGCTCGCAACTCTAATGTCATGCAATATATGCAATATTTATGGACCGCTCCTCCCATAAGCTATGCCAAAATCACTATAATCTGTTTCATACATCAGGTGCAATGCTGTGGAGGCTAGAGAAACTTGTATTGCGACAGCAATTATATGGACACTCCAAGCGAATTTTGCCCGTCGCCGTGATGTGCCGTATATATTTAGGTATATGTATGCTATATGACATACGGTATATGCGGGTTAATATTCAGCTATTGCCACACCATTCTATCACTAAAGTTGCTCATACCAGGTCTTACATTCTTGACAAAATTATTCCTCAGAATTTTGAAAATGGCAGCCCACAAATGTCACAAAACAAAACACTGACAGTGCATGCCTTTTATCTAAAATCTTCCGACCTAAATATTAAAATTGAGAAACAACGGAGCTAAAACCTGTAAATTATGTAATTTTATTGGTGCGGCTGTGCACTACCTTCGGGATCGTCCCCGGAAAAAGGTTTGAAACATACCCGATACGGAAAAGTGGTGGTAAAGTCTAAGGGAGACGTTCGCTTTAATTAATAAACATAAATGAACTTATCTGATAGCAGGATTCAAAAAGTACCCCTAGCACAACAGCTCGTTTTTACTTAGCTTATGCTTACTTCAATTCATACTGCCACTACAGTTACAAGTCTTACACTTAGGGTATTACTCTAACATGTTGCCATCGCATTCAATGCGTTGTCATTATGGCGAAACTGTGATATTTTTTTACAGTGAAGCTCTAGCCCCCGTATGCGTTCCCAGGGGGCTTAGGGGGGGGTACCCTGGGCGGACACAGCACGTGGACAGGAATGGGGACTGGTAAGGGAGAGGGGGAAAGTGTGGCGACGGCGCCTGTGCACGTGGCCCGAGCTTTTGTGGTTAGATCATAGAATAAAGCACAAAAGTCATGCACGTCGGAGGTGCCCACAAAACACGGAAGCAGCTATTTGATGTCGAAAGGATAATTCACAAGTGTAGTAGCCGTCTTCCAAGACATTTTGTAGCCGTCGACGTCTAAATGTAGTTCAGTAAGCCGTGCTAACATTACGCTAAAAGTTGGCTAACGGACATCTTGACAAGAACAACACACATTCTCAAATTTTTGCGGCAGTGGCTACACATGGTTTGTTCAGTTACAATTTACTTTAAACGAGACAATGGACAGCAGAAAAAATAAATAAAATGTTCATATTGTCGGGTAGGGCGATGCACAGCCCGATTGGTCAACTACTAGTGCATTTTGCTTAGACCAATCAATTGAATGCCATCGGTCACAATTACTTTGTACATAAAACAAGATCTGCATTGTATGCCGATGTCACCTCTGCATGAAACACATCACTGTCGACAAAACTTTACTCTGCTGGGTCTCTCCTGCAAACTGAAAGTTTCCAGCAGGGAAACATTTTTGTCAGTGATGCTGCGGTTCAGGCTGATATGACATCCTGTTATCAGTTAGAGCTAGTATGAAGTTACAGCATTACACAACTATACGAAACAGAATGCTGTGCTACAATGAATTCTTAAAAAGAAAACGATTCACAGCTGGAAAAGCACTCGGCGCACCACTATCCGGCAATACCAATATTTTCTTCCGATGTCGGTGCCTCATTTGAAAGTAAATTGCAACTTTCTTTGTGGGTGTCCCTTGTTAAGTATTGCCATATGCTTGCAGAAGAAAGGGAACCAAGGGGCCCCGACTTATTAATCATAAGAAGCCAACAAACAATGACACCCAGGACAACATAGGGGAAATTACTTGTACTTACCGATTGAAAATAAAGAAATGATAAATTTATTATTTCTTCATTTTCAATCAGTAAGTACAAGTAATTTCCCCTATGTTGTCCTTGTATCATTGTTTGTTGGCGTCTTACAATATCATGTGCTTGCAGAGCATCACGCAGAAATAATGGCCAGTTCTTAGTGAATCCCTTGCATATTGCATGTTACCAGAACTGAAAGGAAAATTAGAACATGCCGTTTTTTTTTGTTTTTTTTACACACACTGTACGATGAGCTTTTCATTAAATGAAGTGCAATGAATAGGACTGCAAGCCAAAATGCTGCAAGATATCTACTTTACACCATGTCACACAGTCAAACTTTATTACCCAATAAATGAGAAAAGATGCAGGAAGTGTAATTAACAAGAGTGACAAATAGCAGCAAAGTTGGCCATGCATAGATGTGCAAGATCATTGCTGTCGCAGCCAGAGCAGGCCAGTCTTTGTAGGAGAGCACTGGCTGCCCACAAATGCTTTCTGTCGCAGGTGACACGTGAAGGTTCTTGTAGACACAGGCAAGCAAAACCTGCACAGACGAGGGAAAAAAAAAAAAAAAAAGCGGAAAAGAAAATGAGAATGTGCAAATTGGAACTTCAATTAACAATATGTGCCAAGCAAGAATTTTACCTAGCATTAGAAATAAATTTAAGCCCTCCTTTGTCTTAATGTACTGGTTTCTTAAAGGGACACTAAAGAGAAACCTGAAGTCCAGCTTTAATGGTAGATTATCCTATCACGAACACAGACATATCATTCTTACTGCTAACAGAGGTTTAATAAGCGAGAAAATAGCGAAAAACTGAAGCATGGGTGTTGATGCCCCTTTGAATTTCCTGCACTACACATTCGTGACGTGGGAGATCACAAACGCAGCCCGGCCGCGATTGGTCGAGAGTTGTCGCTGTTAACGAAACGTGCAAAGTGCGGCGACGGCGAAAACCTGGCGTCATGTAGCTGGCGCTATAAAAACAGCACAGGTAATATTAGATTTACGACAAACTTTTGCAAAGCAGCTCTGCACGCTGCTGGAACCCGCAGCATCATGCCTGTTCTACACCCACATGTGACAACACAATCTCAGACACATGTGCCATCACACATCATTGGTCGATCCCCTCAGAGTAAGGTTAAATAATGGTCCGCACAACCTACCTGTGACGATTCATTCGGCAGGTACCAGCCAAGCACTGATGGTGCCAGAGCCAGCTGAAGTTCGTTCTTGTATGGAAGCCTCGGCGCATGTTTTATCAATCCAAGCAGCAAAGCATACATCCTGCAGCACACACAAGGATATGAAATTAGACTCCTTGCTGATCATGTACAGCAAATTCCTGTAAAGAAACTAAATCACACAGAAAACATTTTAGAATACAGAACTCGTCACATACAGGCTTGAACACATTTGTGCATTGGGGAAGCAAGGTGCAACGTACACCGTTGTAGCAAAATTTTACTCATATATGAAATACTGGTGAATCATGACACAAGAGAGTTAATTTGCGAGTTCTTGCATAGTATTGACCACCTTCATACGAGTTTAACAAGGCTTAGGAAAGAAGAAGTAAACTGTGTACATACACTGGTGCTGAGAAACAGAATAGTGGCAGCTGATTAGGGATCAGTGTAAAAAAATTTTTTTAATGCCCGTTTGCTAAATGCTAGGTACTTTACCGTGAAGTGCTCCCTGGTCTTAACACACATGCAATACACTGATGATCAGAGAGGGTAAGGTACATTGGCTTACACTGATCATAATGATGAGGTCCCGCCATCCAGCTAGCGCCAAGACACCAATATGTCCCGCCGTCTAAACAGTGAAAAGAACAAAATAAGAGCATCAGGTCAGTTGAAAGCCAGATATGCAGTTACAAATAAGGTGAACCACAGTTATTCATTAATAAACGATAAGCAGTCCCGATTGCACTCCTAGATGAAGCATGTACTAGGCTACAAGTTTTGCAGCTTAGTCAGAATAAAAAACCAGTGCAACTTTGCATCAGCAGCCGATTGCATTTGACAACGCATAAAACAAGTAAGCATGGCGCTTGGAACGCTACAAGCTGTATAGTGACACGTGCGCGTGCGCAATGCTACAGTGTAACGTACCCATGCAAGAACAAAAGGACACGAGATAGGGCGAGTACAGACTGGCTCACGATTATGAGCAGCGTGTCCTCGCTGAATGCACTCCCTTCGGTTGTTTCATGCTACGTTAACCACAAAGACTATAAACAAGCAGAACCCGCATATAAAAAATAAAGCTGACAAAAAAAAAAAACCAACAAGACAGTAGAGCCCAACCATCAATAATTGTCGCGGTTATCACGTAAAGAAATTCGGACATTGTTGACGAAACACAAAGTGCAAAGTATTTCACTTCTCCTACCCAACGTGCGACGTACAACGGCGCATCGAGAACGGAGGTGGCGAACGCAGATCCCGCCATTGTGGTAGTAAGCCGTCGGCGAAAAAACGCAATACAGCCGATGTCACAAACATAACATAGTGAGAAACTCTATGGTCACAAAGCACTGATGCAAAACTGTTATATCGGCATGGCGGCCGAACAACTGACGATGTCACAGAAGCACGGAAACAGAAGAAAACTGGGAAAAGGTACCGAGACGGAATTCGTCAAGGTGTCAACTCTTTATATAGGTGGGCGTAGTTGCAAACAGCGCCCCCTGGGTGCGGATTATGTGTGTTTCTAAACCGAAACCGCTACATCACACAAAACACATGGCAAACAGCGTCGGCACAGCTAGATGACTCCAGTTGATATCACATAAATGTATAGACCAGCTTAGAACAGCACACAACTATCCCAATGTACGAACCCACGAACGAGACATTGCTTGCGTACGCCAACGACTGTTTTCCTTCCTCCATGGTTTTTTCATGGATGCAAGTATCTTTGCGTGGCTGGCTGCCAGGCTGTCGTATTCAGAACGGAGCCAATCTCGACTCCTCGAGCCATATCGAGCATCTTTTTTCTGGCTTGCAGGTACCGACATAGAATAACCGCACACAACCGCTGTCAAGACTGAAAACGCTGGCGATGTGACGGAACGGCTAAACGCCGTTGTCGACACTGTTAGGGGAGATCTAGGCGGTCAAGAGCCCAGAAAGAGTCGGCGGCACAGGAGGCAGAGGCCGGCAGGGCTGCGCGCATGGGCCGTGATGGGAGAGCTGGCACGCACAGTCTAGGGTTCCTCGATGCCCGCCTCGCCCACCGCTCCCCAACCAACTTTAGAGAAGGGAAACTGTAGCTTCCACAGTGGTACGAAAATAAGAAGCGGCAGCGCATGGAACTTACTTAGGCATAAGACAGGTGGCGCTGCTCAAACAGGAAGCGGAAATGCAGTTTTTTTTGGAGCAAAATTCAATATGGCCGCTTTTGACCGGTCGCGTACGCTGGTACGCGCCGAGCTCGCCCGGTTGGCGTTGCGGCACGCCTCATTGCCTTGGCTGCCGCGTAGTTTTCGCGTTCTAATTGCCAGGAGACCAAAGAGCCTCTACTGACGCCCATAAAAAACAAGCCACAAGTGAGTGAACAGAACGTGCGGCTTTATTGGCAGAAGACAAGCAGTGCACCTTCTCGTACAAGAGCAGAAATAAAAATTGCATGTCGAGATGCGCTGGAATCATTAACGCGAGCTCGTAAACGGCTCACTTTCGTCGTCGCACATGGCGGCCTGGTAACGAGCGACGACCAGCAGTGCAAGCAGATTGGACAGTGTCCCACCTGTTTGCACCGACAGTCGCCGTTTAACATGAGCAACTTGCATTGCGAAGCAATCGGGTGACGCAGGCATCTGCTGCCGCAGCCAACACAACGACATGGACTACCCGGAAATTTAAAGTTACCTCCGTTCGAACCTGCACGTTTCTTTTTTTTTTTTTTTTGTTATTTCGGGGGCCGCGAATGTGTAGGTGCCCCTCTATCTTTCAATATGGACATGGTCGGTTTGCGGGCCTTTCAACTTCACACACATCGGACCATGTAAGCATGTATGCTGGTCAAGGATTGCCGCAAAAAACACACGAGACGAAGAAAGAGATAACACGAAGCTGTACTGACAACTATTTATTTAATGAAACAGCTGTAACGTTAATTAACATAAATTAACATTTATTTAATGTAAGCTGTAACGCTTTCGGGCAAAGCGGGGATATGTCTGAATAAAGAATAAAGAAACGAACGCCGAACTTATATAGATAAGACACACGTGTGCACCCGAAAAGCAACGAGAAATCCAATAAAAACACAGAGCGACTTTCAACAGGGTTGCGATACAAATGCTAGGATAAACATTTGTAAACTGCCGAGGCACCTAACACGTGTGTATCACGTAGAAAAATAAAAAAGTTCCTTCTGGGTAACAGCAACTGACTGAAAACTAACGCAATCACCATCCTTAAAGTGTCGCATGGCTATTGCCTCTACAACCTCTCTTTTCACTTGGCCATTTTTTCTGCCGATAATCTGCTGTTACTCAGAAAGAACTTTTGTTTCTTTCCACGTGATACACACGTGTTAAGTGCCTCACTAGTCTATCAGCGTGTATCTTAGCATTTGTATCGCACCCCTCTTGAAGGTAGCTCTGTGTTATTATTGGTTTTCTCGTTGCTTTTTGGGTGCACACATGTGTCTGATCTATATAAGCTTGGCGTTCGCTTCATTAAATAAACAGTTGTCAGTACCGTTTCGTGTTGTCTATTTCTTTGTCTCGTGTGTTATTTGCGGTAACTTCCCAAATCATGAATCACCAACTGGCCTACATCTATACTCTTCTAAATGATGGTCACGCCAAATCGTGGCCGAGGAAGGCCACATGCATAATTTACCCATGGGTGCAGCAGGAAAGGACAGAACGGGGAGCACCAATCACAAAGCATGTAAATTGGAAGTCTATGTCATTGTGCGGACTGCAGGAGCGAATGCTTACCACGAGAGACTGCTTCCCAATGAAGCTGACCAGGCCGCCACGTCCGAGAAACGTAACACGGCAACCATAACCAAGTCAGATAACAGTGAAATGAGACTGCAATCAATGACCGCATAAGGTCCACACAATACATTATACATTGGTGAAGATCCATATGGCAACAGTGAGCATTCACGTACATGGGTCACTTACGGCACATTCAGCTGTCCAACTACAGGCTTGCCTCCAACACACATGGTGGTCTGGTAATGAGCGACAACAAGCAGCGCGAACAGATTGGGCGGCGTGTCCCACCTATTTGCACCGACAGTCACCATTGAATATTAGCAACTTGCATTGCGAAGCAATCAGGTGGTGCAGGCATCTACTGCCCCAGTCAACACAGCAACATGGACTACCCAGCATTTTAGCATTAACTCCTTTCCAGCCTGCACATTTCTTTTCTTTGGAGGGCCGCTAATGTATGGCTCACACTTGGTGCCCCAATTTGTCTCACTATAGACAAGTCGGTTTCGTGGGCATCACCTTCGGCAGCCACTTTTGCGGGCCATTCCACCTAGGTGGCTATCAACTTCATACACCTCAGATCATGTAAGCACGTATGCTGGTCTATGTTCATGCCAAATTGCAGCTGACGAAGGCCGCAAGCAAAATTTGCACATGGCTACAGCAGGAAAGGACAGAACGGGGAGCACCAATCACGGTGCGTGTAAATTGGGAGTCTATGTTGCTGTGCAGACTGCAGGAGCAGGTGCTTACCTGGAGAGACTGCTTCCCAATGCAACTTACCAGGTCCCCACATTCGAGAAACGTAACACGGCGACCATGACCAAGTGGGACAGCAGGGAAACCAGACTCTGTAATCAATCACTTCAGTGTAGCACAAGGTACACTGAAGGTTATCGAACAAGGCAAGGCTACACCCAGGCAAGGCTAGACAAGCAGGGCTACACCCAGGCTATTGAGCAAGAAGAGCAATGCTGAATGAGACTAGGAATTAAATATGGCAATCAGAAAGCTTGTGTTCATGAAAGAAGCCACTCGGCTCTGCAAGCACTGAAAGCCAAAAACATTAAGAAAAGTCAAATGCTACATAGCACACGGTGCAACGGTTAATGCAAGACGCATGTCGATGCTGCATCGGCTATTTCTGGAGAGGAATTGCACATGGCAGCAGACACTAAGAAATATTACTACAGATATGGTATGCTACTAGACAGTGAATGCTATTATGTATGAGCACAGAATCGGTTGACCTTCATGTTTGGATGAGGAAGAAGAATTATCCCTAGCAAGAGTGGGGAATGAAAAAGCTTGCATTTATAGAAAAAAATGTATACTCGGCACAAATGGAATTTGACATGACCAGGAAGCTGATTAAGGAAGGGCAAACTGATGGAACTCTTTTGGCCAGCGTCGTCCGTGCTTGTTCAATGGTTGCAGGTGCATCTCAACATGAAGAATTTCTAGAAAGTCTTTGTTGGGGTACCTGGATGACTCGGCCAATATCCGTGCTGGTGGAATGATGGCTGAGGCTCTTTTCAGTCTTGACACAATTCTCCGTAGACTTGATATCTCATCCAAATACTTCTGCATACGCTTCTTTGTTTGTGGTGTAAAATCCTTGTAAATTCGGCTCCAGCCCCTTCCTGTCAGGGTAGATGGGGGCTCCTGTGATGAGGTCCATGGTGTGCTTGGTGCAGATTCTGTTGGGGCAGAACAGTAACACATGAGATACAGCACAGATTAGCCAAACTCATGTAGGGCTTTCTTTTATGTTTGAACCAATTATGCTGAACTGTAAATGTGGAAAGACATTCATATCATCTGCTACAAACAAATGACACGTATCTCAAGACTAGTGAGCCAATACAGTATATATCAAGCATATTTATTTCTGAACTTGGTGTTGTTTACCTTGTAGTAACAGCCAAAGTCCACAAAATGGCCTTGTTGTAGCAGGAAGTAGCTTGTCTTTGGTGTATGGAGTGCTGCTTTACACTGGTGCCATCCTCTTTACTACTGCATGTCTAGAACAGAAATTTTGATTACATCAGAAATTGAAAAAGCACAGTTTTGCAATATGAAATGCAAGAAGGTGTGACATATATATTGTAATGGTTTTAGACTGCAGAACACATGGAACTGTACACTTTCTTTTAGGGTGCTTAAGCAACATGTTAATTAAATGAATATTGCTACCTGCCTAACTACAATGCGTGTCAACAGCTTAAGTATTATTAGGATCACAAATGAGAGCATTTGTGCACTCATTTATACACCAGAAGTTATCACGCTGCTGGTTCCACAAGCAAATGTACGACACGTGAAGCTATTAGAACTGCTGCATTCCTTTTCCGCACGCACGTGATGCACCCCTTTATTACTGCAAAAATAAATGCCCCAAGGTAAATGAAACGGAACAGCAAGAACACTTGGAACCAACAAGTACGAAATATGGGTAAATTATCATGCGTGCAACTCTTTAATGCATTAAATTCAGTACTTTCACTTCAATTTACCAAAGGGTTATCCGGCTTTGTGGACGAAAGCAGTTGCCGGCGGAATCGAATATATATATATATTGATAAGGCTACTCAGTCGCCTATGGCCACGGTTACAACGAGATGAAAAATGTGACGGGCGTTCCGATAGCGCTGTCTTTTTTTTCGTCATTGTATTTGCATAACGATGGCCGCGCAACTAAACATTTCGGAAACAGCAACGGAGGGTCCTGACTGCCCATATGTAATGCATGATCTAGTTCGTTAACTTGTCTCCGCCTGTAAGTTAACGAGACGAATATTACATAACGATTCAAGAAGCAGCGATGTTAAACGACTTACCGGTATTGCCGTCCTTAGTCGCAGCAGAATCCGGCTCCCGTTTCGATGCAGACTTGTTCCGCATGGCTCACGACCGATACCTAGCTTTCGGGCTTACATTTCTCGCAAACCCGTCACTTCACCCCAAGTTAAATAACGCGAGGTGTCGAAGCGCGATAAACTGGTTTTAGCACAAAATAAGCAACCAGCATAAGTGTACGAACCAATGAATCCGTGCTTGCTGTGTTCGCGAAAAATACCGGTAAAAATTTTAAATCCAGGCCAGAGGTCACGTGGGAGATCGGTGATGATGAACGTTATTTTGCGTTTATAATGGCAAAAAAGAAACAATTGGTACTCAACAGTACAATCTCTAATTAAGAATAATAATTTTGTACTCTTTGTCAAGTAATAAAAATGCTTCAATGAGCGCGGGAGAAAGTTAGTAGGTTAAAATTGCGCTTATTACGGCGCCTCTAGCGGGAGCTACTGAACTCACTTAGGCATATTTTCGAGAGGATGTACTATGCTTGTTTTATTAGCAGCGATTTTTTCGCCCTCTGTGGCCAGGTGACAACTCTTTATATAGGTGGGATGGATGGATGGATGGATGAATGGATGAGGCTGAACCCTTTAAATCGGGCGGTGGCATACGCCACCTAGCCATGACTATTAACATATTTTGTACTTTGTTGTGGGTGAAATTTCACCCCTGCCTTGATTTTATCCACCAATCAGATAACCTCTGTTTGGTTATTTCTACCCGCTTAAAGTCTATTTTGCCTTCACTGTCCCTAAACCCCAATGCTTTGAAAAAATCAGCCCCGTTGCTTTGCACTGTACGGTTAAGCCCCTTACAGAAAAGTATGAGGTGTTCAGCCGTTTCCTCTTCTTCTCCACACGCACAGCACAACGTGTCTATACCTTGGTACTTGACTCGGTACATCTTAGTCCGCAATACTCCCGTCCTGGCTTCAAACAACAAAGAGCTTCCCCTAGAATTATCGTAGATATTTTCTTTGGCAATTTCTTGCTTGAAAGTTCGGTATGTGCCCAGTGCTGATTTCGTCTGCATCCCTGTTTTCCACAGACCCCTCTCTGTTTCCTTAACCTTTTTCTTAACCGCTGTTTCCTGGTTTGCACCCCTCCTGCAGTCCAAATATTTGATTGACAGTTTTCTGGTCAGCTTCCTCCATTTTGTATCAACATTCCTCATGTACAAATAACTGAAAACTCTCCTTGCCCACCGCTTTTCTGCCATCTCTCTCAATCGCTCCTCAAATTCTATCTTGCTGCTGGCTTCCCTGCCCTCGAATGACGTCCATCCCATGTCACCCTGTACCCCCTGATTTAGTGTATTTCCGTGTGCTCCCAGAGCCAGTCTACCTACCCCTCGCTGCTTAACTTCCAACCTTGTTCGAACCTCTGATCTCATGCACAGGACCGCATTGCCGAAAGTCAAACTAGGGACCATCACCCCTTTCCAAATCCCTCTCACCACTTCGTACCTATTGTAATTCCACAGTGCCCTATTTTTCATCACAGCTGCATTTCTGCTACCTTTAGCCGTCACATATTTTTCATGTTCCGTTAGGTACTCAGCCCCATTGTTTATCCACACTCCAAGATATTTGTACTTATCCACCACCTCCAGCGTAACCTCCTGTATCCTATGCTCGCTGCCCTGATTATCATTAAAAGTCATGACTGCCGATTTTTCTTTACTAAACTTCAAACCTAAGCTATCTCCCTCTTTACCACAGATGTCCATTAATCTCTGCAAGTCTTCCTTGCTGTCAGCCATAAGTACAATGTCATCTGCATACATCAGTCCTGGTAATGACTGTTTAATCCATTCTCCCTGCTTGAAATAGGAAAGGTTGAAGCCAAGTCCGCTCCTCTCTAATTTTTTCTCTAATCCTTGTAAATACAGCATGAACAACAGAGGTGACAGAGGGCACCCCTGCCTAAGCCCCTGCTGTATCTCTATAGGACCAGATACCTTGTTTTCCCATTTTATAAGCACCCTGTTACTTTTATAGATATCTTTTAAAAGATTTCTTACTCCATCTTCCACCTCTAGAGTGCCCAGTATGTCCCACAAATCATTTTGGATTACACTGTCATAGGCTCCCTTGATATCCAGAACGCAAGCCATAGGGGCCTGTGTTCCTTTTCTGCTATTTCAATACACTGTGTCAATGAGAACAGATTATCTTCTAACCTTCTTTGTTTTCGGAACCCATTTTGTAGTTCCCCCAGCACCTCCTCGCTCTCCACCCATGCCTACAGTCTGTCCTTTATAATCTGCATCACCACCCTGTAAACCACTGACGTCACTGTTATGGGACGGTAGTTGTTTATGTCGGCTTTGTCCCCCTTTCCCTTAATTAATATCATGCTCATCCTGCTCAGTCTCCACCCGTCAGGGGCTTTACCGTCCATTATCATTTTGCTCACTGCCTCTCTTAATGCTTTCTTAGATTTTGGGCCCAATGTCTTTATCAACATAATTGGGATGCCATCAGGACCTGTCGACGTGCTACTAGGAACCCTCTTCTCTGCCCTTCCACTCGCTTTGTGCCAGTGGAGCGTACTGCACTGACTAGTCCATCCTCACCTGATTGAGCACATGCTATGTTTCGTTCTTTAAATTTTTCTGTCATCATTGTTCTTATATGTTCCATTGCCTCATCTCCCTCTAGTCGAACACCTTAGCTCTAACTATAAACCTCTGCTCTAGGCTAGTCTTATTACTCAAGGAGTTGAGATGTTTCCAAAATTTCTTCGCTGCTTTTCTATCCTTTTTGTTTACTTCTGACAACCATTGGCTCCCCTTTCTTCCGATCTTCTCATTGATCAAATTGGATGCTACATCAGCTTCTGGTTCACCCCTCTGCTAGCTTTGAATATCTGTGTTCCCTGGATGCTTCCTGGCGTTTCTCTATGGCCTTCTTAACCTCCTCATCCCACCAGCTCTTGGGTTTACGTCTTCTGTTCCCTTTTGTCCTGACTCGTACCTTAGTAAGCTCTAGCTCAAATAGTCCTGTTAAATTTGCATATGTCCATTCTGTTTTTGTATCCACTGAAATTACTTCCTCAATTTGCTGGGTTGCTATTTCAAGCTGCTTTTCCGAGTAAAATATCCCACCTGGTTGTTCATCTTGCCTCCTACCTACTTTCATTTCCCTTCTAAAACTCACCTTAATACGTTTGTGATCACTACCTAGACTTCTGGAGCCATATTCATCTATGCTCATTACATTTAGCCTATCGTGCATCCTATGTGACATTAGTGCATAATCTATCGTCGACTGCAGGCTCCCTACCTCCCATGTTATGTGCCCTTCACACTTCTCAGTACTGTTGCATACAACTAAGTCATGCATTTCACACATATCCAGCATCATGTTGCCTGTTGAGTCTGTGTACCCGTCCATGTCTTCTATGTGTGCGTTCATATCTCCTAGTATAATAATCTCGCACCCTTCTCCTAGCTCATTAATGTCACTTGATATGCATTCCAGCATTTTTTTGTTTTCCTCTTTGGCATTTGCTCCTGTCCACAGGTATACAAAGCCAAGGAGTGTCTGCTGGAGTGGGCGTAGATGCAAACAGCGCCCACTGGGTGCCGAATATGTGTGTTTCTAAACCGAAACCGCTACATCACACAAAACACATGGCAAACAGCGTCGGCACAGCTAGATGACTCCAGTTGATATCACATAAATGTATAGACCAGCTTAGAACAGCACACAACTATCCCAATGTACGAACCCACGAACGAGACATTGCTTGCGTACGCCAACGACTGTTTTTTCCTTCCTTCATGGTTTTTTCATGGATGCAAGTATCTTTGCGTGGCTGGCTGCCAGGCTGTCGTACTCAGAACGGAGCCAATCTCGACTCCTCGAGCCATATCGAGCATCTTTTTTCTGGCTTGCATCTTCTAGTTGTGTGGTAGGACAAGTTTAATCTGCCTGCAAGGGAAAAATTTAATAAAAAATAAATAAAATAAAAATTAAAAGAAAGCTGGAATTTCTGGTGCAATCCCTGTGTGCATTGTGGGATCAACCTTTTGTGTATACCTGCTTGTAGTTCTTATTAGCCAGGATTTGCTCTTAAGTGCAAGTCATAAGTTAAAGGTATGCTCATCAGCTGTAAAATTCTGCTTGTCTGTGTGACATGTAACAGTACTAGAGACATGTACAGTAACTATGTGACAGTGGCCATAGAAACTTGAAGTTTGTTTGCCCAAGCTAAATCTGAAAGACATACCAAGAAATCTAGTTCAGTGAAGTTTGTGTGGACATCAGGAAAAAAATGTATCGCAATACGTTGCTAACTTACTTGTCATTGTCTAGATTGACATTGTATTCCGGGGGAGGGAAGCATTGCGAGTACACCAGCAAGGGCAGCAGAAAAACGGAGAAGGCTGCATGGCTTATCTCTGAGAGCAATTTGAGGATCTCAAAATTGTGAAGAAAGTACTGCATTTAAATTACTGTAAAAAAAAGTATTACAGATCCATTATTTCTGAAATATGCAACAAAATTTACACTGTTGGTGTTCAGATCTATTTCTTAATTTTGTTTTGTTTGTGTTGGTGCAGTTGCTAGGCAAGCACATATGTATGTTTGACTGTTAGTCTTTTGTGTGTTCAGCCATAGTAGACTTTTACCTTGCGAAATGGTGTTGATATTTTGAAGCATTATTGGCTCTTGGTGAATGGTTTTGAGTGAAAGTATGGTAATTAGTGTGTGATTACTGCTAACTGCATCTGCCACACTTGTGCTCGTGTAAACCACTATCTAAAAATGTAGGCTGTTCTGCAGCATTGTCTATAGTACTTGCGTCAACAGCAAATAGTTACTGCATACTATCTCATTAATTAGCAGACATTAGTGAAGGGTTGTAACTGCGGGGGGAAAAAATGAAGGAAAAAAAATACAAATTTGGTGGCCTGGCACGTAGTACTATGAAAAGCATGATGAACGAAATGAGCAAAGAGGCCTAGCTTGGTGAACTGGTTCTGTTACCCACTGTCGCCATGCTACTGCAGTTTTATTCCATACTTCTCCAGCAGTCCTGTGTCACTGTCAACTAGCCCGCAGTTTTGCCAATTTTAGTTTTTAATGTGAGCCTTATTTTTGCTCTTACATTCTCCCCCATGTAGTAAAGTTCTTGCTTGATTTATAAAGACATTATGCAGCTGTTGTATTAAAGCTTTATTCCTGCTTGATTACACCTGGTCTGCATGCA